>NW_027362181.1:0-57746 GCF_039654945.1 Dendrobates tinctorius | reverse complement strand
GATATTATACAGTATAGGAGATAATGTGTGACCAGTGTATACAGGAGATATTATACAGTATAGGAGATAATGTGAGACCAGTGTATGCAGGAGATATTATACAGTATAGGAGATAATGTGAGACCAGTGTATGCAGGAGATATTATACAGTATAGGAGATAATGTGAGACCAGTGTATACAGGAGACATTATACAGTATAGGAGATAATGTGAGACCAGTGTATACAGGAGACTATTATACAGTATAGGAGATAATGTGAGACCAGTGTATGCAGGAGATATTATACAGTATAGGAGATAATGTGAGACCAGTGTATGCAGGAGATATTATACAGTATAGGAGATAATGTGAGACCAGTGTATACAGGAGATATTATACAGTATAGGAGATAATGTGAGACCAGTGTATGCAGGAGATATTATACAGTATAGGAGATAAGTGAGACCAGTGTATACAGGAGATATTATACAGTATAGGAGATAATGTGTGACCAGTGTATACAGGAGATATTATACAGTATAGGAGATAATGTGAGACCAGTGTATACAGGAGATATTATACAGTATAGGAGATAATGTGAGACCAGTGTATACAGGAGATATTATACAGTATAGGAGATAATGTGAGACCAGTGTATGCAGGAGATATTATACAGTATAGGAGATAATGTGAGACCAGTGTATACAGGAGACATTATACAGTATAGGAGATAATGTGAGACCAGTGTATACAGGAGATATTATACAGTATAGGAGATAATGTGAGACCAGTGTATACAGGAGATATTATACAGTATAGGAGATAATGTGAGACCAGTGTATACAGGAGATATTATACAGTATAGGAGATAATGTGAGACCAGTGTATGCAGGAGATATTATACAGTATAGGAGATAATGTGAGACCAGTGTATACAGGAGATATTATACAGTATAGGAGATAATGTGTGACCAGTGTATACAGGAGACATTATACAGTATAGGAGATAATGTGAGACCAGTGTATAGAGGAGATATTATACAGTATAGGAGATAATGTGAGACCAGTGTATAGAGGAGATATTATACAGTATAGGAGATAATGTGAGACCAGTGTATACAGGAGACATTATACAGTATAGGAGATAATGTGAGACCAGTGTATGCAGGAGATATTATACAGTATAGGAGATAATGTGAGACCAGTGTATACAGGAGATATTATACAGTATAGGAGATAATGTGAGACCAGTGTATACAGGAGATATTATACAGTATAGGAGATAATGTGAGACCAGTGTATTGCAGGAGATATTATACAGTATAGGAGATAATGTGAGACCAGTGTATACAGGAGATATTATACAGTATAGGAGATAATGTGTGACCAGTGTATACAGGAGACATTATACAGTATAGGAGATAATGTGAGACCAGTGTATAGAGGAGATATTATACAGTATAGGAGATAATGTGAGACCAGTGTATAGAGGAGATATTATACAGTATAGGAGATAATGTGAGACCAGTGTATACAGGAGATATTATACAGTATAGGAGATAATGTGAGACCAGTGTATGCAGGAGATATTATACAGTATAGGAGATAATGTGAGACCAGTGTATACAGGAGATATTATACAGTATAGGAGATAATGTGAGACCAGTGTATACAGGAGATATTATTACAGTATAGGAGATAATGTGAGACCAGTGTATGCAGGAGATATTATACAGTATAGGAGATAATGTGAGACCAGTGTATACAGGAGATATTATACAGTATAGGAGATAATGTGTGACCAGTGTATACAGGAGATATTATACAGTATAGGAGATAATGTGTGACCAGTGTATGCAGGAGATATTATACAGTATAGGAGATAATGTGAGACCAGTGTATACAGGAGATATTATACAGTATAGGAGATAATGTGTGACCAGTGTATACAGGAGATATTATACAGTATAGGAGATAATGTGTGACCAGTGTATGCAGGAGATATTATACAGTATAGGAGATAATGTGAGACCAGTGTATGCAGGAGATATTATACAGTATAGGAGATAATGTGAGACCAGTGTATACAGGAGACATTATACAGTATAGGAGATAATGTGTGACCAGTGTATACAGGAGATATTATACAGTATAGGAGATAATGTGAGACCAGTGTATACAGGAGATATTATACAGTATAGGAGATAATGTGAGACCAGTGTATACAGGAGATATTATACAGTATAGGAGATAATGTGAGACCAGTGTATACAGGAGATATTATACAGTATAGGAGATAATGTGAGACCAGTGTATACAGGAGACATTATACAGTATAGGAGATAATGTGTGACCAGTGTATACAGGAGATATTATACAGTATAGGAGATAATGTGAGACCAGTGTATACAGGAGATATTATACAGTATAGGAGATAATGTGAGACCAGTGTATACAGGAGATATTATACAGTATAGGAGATAATGTGAGACCAGTGTATACAGGAGATATTATACAGTATAGGAGATAATGTGAGACCAGTGTATACAGGAGATATTATACAGTATAGGAGATAATGTGAGACCAGTGTATACAGGAGATATTATACAGTATAGGAGATAATGTGAGACCAGTGTATACAGGAGATATTATACAGTATAGGAGATAATGTGAGACCAGTGTATACAGGAGATATTATACAGTATAGGAGATAATGTGAGACCAGTGTATACAGGAGATATTATACAGTATAGGAGATAATGTGAGACCAGTGTATACAGGAGACATTATACAGTATAGGAGATAATGTGTGACCAGTGTATACAGGAGATATTATACAGTATAGGAGATAATGTGAGACCAGTGTATACAGGAGATATTATACAGTATAGGAGATAATGTGAGACCAGTGTATACAGGAGATATTATACAGTATAGGAGATAATGTGAGACCAGTGTATACAGGAGATATTAATACAGTATAGGAGATAATGTGAGACCAGTGTATACAGGAGATATTATACAGTATAGGAGATAATGTGTGACCAGTGTATACAGGAGATATTATACAGTATAGGAGATAATGTGAGACCAGTGTATACAGGAGATATTATACAGTATAGGAGATAATGTGAGACAGTGTATGCAGGAGATATTATACAGTATAGGAGATAATGTGAGACCAGTGTATACAGGAGATATTATACAGTATAGGAGATAATGTGTGACCACTGTATACAGGAGACATTATACAGTATAGGAGATAATGTGAGACCAGTGTATACAGGAGACATTATACAGTATAGGAGATAATGTGAGACCAGTGTATAGAGGAGATATTATACAGTATAGGAGATAATGTGAGACCAGTGTATACAGGAGACATTATACAGTATAGGAGATAATGTGAGACCAGTGTATACAGGAGATATTATACAGTATAGGAGATAATGTGTGACCAGTGTATACAGGAGACATTATACAGTATAGGAGATAATGTGAGACCAGTGTATACAGGAGACATTATACAGTATAGGAGATAATGTGAGACCAGTGTATACAGGAGATATTATACAGTATAGGAGATAATGTGTGACCAGTGTATACAGGAGACATTATACAGTATAGGAGATAATGTGAGACCAGTGTATACAGGAGACATTATACAGTATAGGAGATAATGTGAGACCAGTGTATACAGGAGATATTATACAGTATAGGAGATAATGTGAGACCAGTGTATGCAGGAGATATTATACAGTATAGGAGATAATGTGAGACCAGTGTATACAGGAGACATTATACAGTATAGGAGATAATGTGTGACCAGTGTATACAGGAGATATTATACAGTATAGGAGATAATGTGAGACCAGTGTATACAGGAGACATTATACAGTATAGGAGATAATGTGAGACCAGTGTATACAGGAGATATTATACAGTATAGGAGATAATGTGAGACCAGTGTATGCAGGAGATATTATACAGTATAGGAGATAATGTGTGACCAGTGTATACAGGAGACATTATACAGTATAGGAGATAATGTGAGACCAGTGTATACAGGAGATATTATACAGTATAGGAGGTTAATGTGAGACCAGTGTATGCAGGAGATATTATACAGTATAGGAGATAATGTGAGACCAGTGTATACAGGAGATATTATACAGTATAGGAGATAATGTGTGACCAGTGTATACAGGAGACATTATACAGTATAGGAGATAATGTGAGACCAGTGTATACAGGAGACATTATACAGTATAGGAGATAATGTGAGACCAGTGTATACAGGAGATATTATACAGTATAGGAGATAATGTGAGACCAGTGTATGCAGGAGATATTATACAGTATAGGAGATAATGTGAGACCAGTGTATACAGGAGACATTATACAGTATAGGAGATAATGTGAGACCAGTGTATAGAGGAGATATTATACAGTATAGGAGATAATGTGTGACCAGTGTATACAGGAGATATTATACAGTATAGGAGATAATGTGAGACCAGTGTATACAGGAGATATTATACAGTATAGGAGATAATGTGAGACCAGTGTATACAGGAGATATTATACAGTATAGGAGATAATGTGAGACCAGTGTATGCAGGAGATATTATACAGTATAGGAGATAATGTGAGACCAGTGTATACAGGAGATATTATACAGTATAGGAGATAATGTGAGACCAGTGTATAGAGGAGATATTATACAGTATAGGAGATAATGTGTGACCAGTGTATACAGGAGATATTATACAGTATAGGAGATAATGTGAGACCAGTGTATACAGGAGATATTATACAGTATAGGAGATAATGTGAGACCAGTGTATGCAGGAGATATTATACAGTATAGGAGATAATGTGAGACCAGTGTATACAGGAGATATTATACAGTATAGGAGATAATGTGAGACCAGTGTATAGAGGAGATATTATACAGTATAGGAGATAATGTGTGACCAGTGTATACAGGAGATATTATACAGTATAGGAGATAATGTGAGACCAGTGTATACAGGAGACATTATACAGTATAGGAGATAATGTGAGACCAGTTGTATAGAGGAGATATTATACAGTATAGGAGATAATGTGAGACCAGTGTATGCAGGAGATATTATACAGTATAGGAGATAATGTGAGACCAGTGTATACAGGAGATATTATACAGTATAGGAGATAATGTGTGACCAGTGTATACAGGAGATATTATACAGTATAGGAGATAATGTGAGACCAGTGTATAGAGGAGATATTATACAGTATAGGAGATAATGTGTGACCAGTGTATACAGGAGACATTATACAGTATAGGAGATAATGTGAGACCAGTGTATAGAGGAGATATTATACAGTATAGGAGATAATGTGTGACCAGTGTATACAGGAGATATTATACAGTATAGGAGATAATGTGTGACCAGTGTATACAGGAGACATTATACAGTATAGGAGATAATGTGTGACCAGTGTATACAGGAGACATTATACAGTATAGGAGATAATGTGAGACCAGTGTATAGAGGAGATATTATACAGTATAGGAGATAATGTGTGACCAGTGTATACAGGAGATATTATACAGTATAGGAGATAATGTGTGACCAGTGTATACAGGAGACATTATACAGTATAGGAGATAATGTGAGACCAGTGTATGCAGGAGATATTATACAGTATAGGAGATAATGTGAGACCAGTGTATGCAGGAGATATTATACAGTATAGGAGGTAATGTGTGACCAGTGTATACAGGAGATATTATACAGTATAGGAGGTAATGTGAGACCAGTGTATACAGGAGATATTATACAGTATAGGAGATAATGTGTGACCAGTGTATACAGGAGACATTATACAGTATAGGAGATAATGTGAGACCAGTGTATGCAGGAGATATTATACAGTATAGGAGATAATGTGTGACCAGTGTATACAGGAGATATTATACAGTATAGGAGATAATGTGAGACCAGTGTATACAGGAGACATTATACAGTATAGGAGATAATGTGAGACCAGTGTATAGAGGAGATATTATACAGTATAGGAGATAATGTGAGACCAGTGTATACAGGAGACATTATACAGTATAGGAGATAATGTGAGACCAGTGTATAGAGGAGATATTATACAGTATAGGAGATAATGTGAGACCAGTGTATGCAGGAGATATTATACAGTATAGGAGATAATGTGAGACCAGTGTATACAGGAGATATTATACAGTATAGGAGATAATGTGAGACCAGTGTATACAGGAGATATTATACAGTATAGGAGATAATGTGAGACCAGTGTATGCAGGAGATATTATACAGTATAGGAGATAATGTGAGACCAGTGTATGCAGGAGATATTATACAGTATAGGAGATAATGTGAGACCAGTGTATAGAGGAGATATTATACAGTATAGGAGATAATGTGAGACCAGTGTATACAGGAGATATTATACAGTATAGGAGATAATGTGAGACCAGTGTATGCAGGAGATATTATACAGTATAGGAGATAATGTGAGACCAGTGTATACAGGAGACATTATACAGTATAGGAGATAATGTGAGACCAGTGTATAGAGGAGATATTATACAGTATAGGAGATAATGTGAGACCAGTGTATGCAGGAGATATTATACAGTATAGGAGATAATGTGAGACCAGTGTATACAGGAGATATTATACAGTATAGGAGATAATGTGAGACCAGTGTATACAGGGGACATTATACAGTATAGGAGATAATGTGAGACCAGTGTATAGAGGAGATATTATACAGTATAGGAGATAATGTGAGACCAGTGTATGCAGGAGATATTATACAGTATAGGAGATAATGTGAGACCAGTGTATACAGGAGATATTATACAGTATAGGAGATAATGTGAGACCAGTGTATGCAGGAGATATTATACAGTATAGGAGATAATGTGAGACCAGTGTATACAGGAGACATTATACAGTATAGGAGATAATGTGAGACCAGTGTATAGAGGAGATATTATACAGTATAGGAGATAATGTGAGACCAGTGTATACAGGAGATATTATACAGTATAGGAGATAATGTGTGACCAGTGTATACAGGAGACATTATACAGTATAGGAGATAATGTGAGACCAGTGTATAGAGGAGATATTATACAGTATAGGAGATAATGTGAGACCAGTGTATGCAGGAGATATTATACAGTATAGGAGATAATGTGAGACCAGTGTATACAGGAGACATTATACAGTATAGGAGATAATGTGAGACCAGTGTATAGAGGAGATATTATACAGTATAGGAGATAATGTGAGACCAGTGTATACAGGAGACATTATACAGTATAGGAGATAATGTGAGACCAGTGTATACAGGAGATATTATACAGTATAGGAGATAATGTGAGACCAGTGTATACAGGAGACATTATACAGTATAGGAGATAATGTGAGACCAGTGTATACAGGAGATATTATACAGTATAGGAGATAATGTGTGACCAGTGTATACAGGAGACATTATACAGTATAGGAGATAATGTGAGACCAGTGTATAGAGGAGATATTATACAGTATAGGAGATAATGTGAGACCAGTGTATGCAGGAGATATTATACAGTATAGGAGATAATGTGAGACCAGTGTATACAGGAGACATTATACAGTATAGGAGATAATGTGAGACCAGTGTATAGAGGAGATATTATACAGTATAGGAGATAATGTGAGACCAGTGTATACAGGAGATATTATACAGTATAGGAGATAATGTGAGACCAGTGTATACAGGAGATATTATACAGTATAGGAGATAATGTGTGACCAGTGTATACAGGAGACATTATACAGTATAGGAGATAATGTGAGACCAGTGTATAGAGGAGACATTATACAGTATAGGAGATAATGTGAGACCAGTGTATAGAGGAGATATTATACAGTATAGGAGATAATGTGAGACCAGTGTATGCAGGAGATATTATACAGTATAGGAGATAATGTGAGACCAGTGTATGCAGGAGATATTATACAGTATAGGAGATAATGTGAGACCAGTGTATAGAGGAGATATTATACAGTATAGGAGATAATGTGAGACCAGTGTATAGAGGAGATATTATACAGTATAGGAGATAATGTGAGACCAGTGTATACAGGAGACATTATACAGTATAGGAGATAATGTGAGACCAGTGTATAGAGGAGATATTATACAGTATAGGAGATAATGTGAGACCAGTGTATACAGGAGACATTATACAGTATAGGAGATAATGTGAGACCAGTGTATAGAGGAGATATTATACAGTATAGGAGATAATGTGAGACCAGTGTATGCAGGAGATATTATACAGTATAGGAGATAATGTGAGACCAGTGTATACAGGAGACATTATACAGTATAGGAGATAATGTGAGACCAGTGTATAGAGGAGATATTATACAGTATAGGAGATAATGTGAGACCAGTGTATGCAGGAGATATTATACAGCATAGGAGATAATGTGAGACCAGTGTATACAGGAGACATTATACAGTATAGGAGATAATGTGAGACCAGTGTATAGAGGAGATATTATACAGTATAGGAGATAATGTGAGACCAGTGTATGCAGGAGATATTATACAGTATAGGAGATAATGTGAGACCAGTGTATGCAGGAGATATTATACAGTATAGGAGATAATGTGTGACCAGTGTATGCAGGAGATATTATACAGTATAGGAGATAATGTGTGACCAGTGTATACAGGAGATATTATACAGTATAGGAGATAATGTGAGACCAGTGTATGCAGGAGATATTATACAGTATAGGAGATAATGTGTGACCAGTGTATACAGGAGATATTATACAGTATAGGAGATAATGTGAGACCAGTGTATACAGGAGACATTATACAGTATAGGAGATAATGTGAGACCAGTGTATAGAGGAGATATTATACAGTATAGGAGATAATGTGTGACCAGTGTATGCAGGAGATATTATACAGTATAGGAGATAATGTGAGACCAGTGTATACAGGAGACATTATACAGTATAGGAGATAATGTGAGACCAGTGTATACAGGAGACATTATACAGTATAGGAGATAATGTGAGACCAGTGTATGCAGGAGATATTATACAGTATAGGAGATAATGTGAGACCAGTGTATACAGGAGATATTATACAGTATAGGAGATAATGTGAGACCAGTGTATACAGGAGATATTATACAGTATAGGAGATAATGTGAGACCAGTGTATGCAGGAGATATTATACAGTATAGGAGATAATGTGAGACCAGTGTATACAGGAGACATTATACAGTATAGGAGATAATGTGAGACCAGTGTATAGAGGAGATATTATACAGTATAGGAGATAATGTGAGACCAGTGTATGCAGGAGATATTATACAGTATAGGAGATAATGTGAGACCAGTGTATACAGGAGACATTATACAGTATAGGAGATAATGTGAGACCAGTGTATAGAGGAGATATTATACAGTATAGGAGATAATGTGAGACCAGTGTATGCAGGAGATATTATACAGTATAGGAGATAATGTGAGACCAGTGTATGCAGGAGATATTATACAGTATAGGAGATAATGTGAGACCAGTGTATGCAGGAGATATTATACAGTATAGGAGATAATGTGAGACCAGTGTATACAGGAGACATTATACAGTATAGGAGATAATGTGAGACCAGTGTATAGAGGAGATATTATACAGTATAGGAGATAATGTGTGACCAGTGTATGCAGGAGATATTATACAGTATAGGAGATAATGTGAGACCAGTGTATACAGGAGACATTATACAGTATAGGAGATAATGTGAGACCAGTGTATACAGGAGACATTATACAGTATAGGAGATAATGTGAGACCAGTGTATGCAGGAGACATTATACAGTATAGGAGATAATGTGAGACCAGTGTATGCAGGAGATATTATACAGTATAGGAGATAATGTGAGACCAGTGTATACAGGAGACATTATACAGTATAGGAGATAATGTGAGACCAGTGTATAGAGGAGATATTATACAGTATAGGAGATAATGTGAGACCAGTGTATGCAGGAGATATTATACAGTATAGGAGATAATGTGAGACCAGTGTATACAGGAGATATTATACAGTATAGGAGATAATGTGAGACCAGTGTATACAGGAGACATTATACAGTATAGGAGATAATGTGAGACCAGTGTATGCAGGAGATATTATACAGTATAGGAGATAATGTGAGACCAGTGTATGCAGGAGATATTATACAGTATAGGAGATAATGTGAGACCAGTGTATACAGGAGACATTATACAGTATAGGAGATAATGTGAGACCAGTGTATGCAGGAGATATTATACAGTATAGGAGATAATGTGAGACCAGTGTATGCAGGAGATATTATACAGTATAGGAGATAATGTGAGACCAGTGTATACAGGAGATATTATACAGTATAGGAGATAATGTGAGACCAGTGTATGCAGGAGATATTATACAGTATAGGAGATAATGTGAGACCAGTGTATACAGGAGATATTATACAGTATAGGAGATAATGTGAGACCAGTGTATGCAGGAGATATTATACAGTATAGGAGATAATGTGAGACCAGTGTATACAGGAGATATTATACAGTATAGGAGATAATGTGTGACCAGTGTATAGAGGAGATATTATACAGTATAGGAGATAATGTGTGACCAGTGTATACAGGAGATATTATACAGTATAGGAGGTAATGTGAGACCAGTGTATAGAGGAGATATTATACAGTATAGGAGATAATGTGTGACCAGTGTATGCAGGAGATATTATACAGTATAGGAGATAATGTGTGACCAGTGTATACAGGAGATATTATACAGTATAGGAGATAATGTGAGACCAGTGTATACAGGAGACATTATACAGTATAGGAGATAATGTGAGACCAGTGTATAGAGGAGATATTATACAGTATAGGAGATAATGTGAGACCAGTGTATGCAGGAGATATTATACAGTATAGGAGATAATGTGAGACCAGTGTATACAGGAGACATTATACAGTATAGGAGATAATGTGGGACCAGTGTATACAGGAGATATTATACAGTATAGGAGATAATGTGAGACCAGTGTATACAGGAGATATTATACAGTATAGGAGATAATGTGGGACCAGTGTATACAGGAGATATTATACAGTATAGGAGATAATGTGAGACCAGTGTATACAGGAGATATTATACAGTATAGGAGATAATGTGAGACCAGTGTATGCAGGAGACATTATACAGTATAGGAGATATTGTGGGACCAGTGTATACAGGAGATATTATACAGTATAGGAGATAATGTGGGACCAGTGTATACAGGAGATATTATACAGTATAGGAGATAATGTGAGACCAGTGTATGCAGGAGACATTATACAGTATAGGAGATAATGTGGGACCAGTGTATACAGGAGACATTATACAGTATAGGAGATAATGTGGGACCAGTGTATACAGGAGACATTATACAGTATAGGAGATAATGTGGGACCAGTGTATACAGGAGACATTATACAGTATAGGAGATAATGTGGGACCAGTGTATACAGGAGACATTATACAGTATAGGAGATAATGTGGGACCAGTGTATACAGGAGACATTATACAGTATAGGAGATAATGTGAGACCAGTGTATACAGGAGATATTATACAGTATAGGAGATAATGTGAGACCAGTGTATGCAGGAGACATTATACAGTATAGGAGATAATGTGAGACCAGTGTATACAGGAGATATTATACAGTATAGGAGATAATGTGGGACCAGTGTATACAGGAGACATTATACAGTATAGGAGATAATGTGAGACCAGTGTATGCAGGAGACATTATACAGTATAGGAGATAATGTGGGACCAGTGTATACAGGAGATATTATACAGTATAGGAGGTAATGTGAGACCAGTGTATACAGGAGATATTATACAGTATAGGAGATAATGTGAGACCAGTGTATACAGGAGATATTATACAGTATAGGAGATAATGTGAGACCAGTGTATGCAGGAGACATTATACAGTATAGGAGATATTGTGGGACCAGTGTATACAGGAGATATTATACAGTATAGGAGATAATGTGGGACCAGTGTATACAGGAGATATTATACAGTATAGGAGATAATGTGAGACCAGTGTATGCAGGAGACATTATACAGTATAGGAGATAATGTGGGACCAGTGTATACAGGAGATATTATACAGTATAGGAGATAATGTGGGACCAGTGTATACAGGAGATATTATACAGTATAGGAGATAATGTGAGACCAGTGTATGCAGGAGACATTATACAGTATAGGAGATAATGTGGGACCAGTGTATACAGGAGATATTATACAGTATAGGAGGTAATGTGAGACCAGTGTATACAGGAGATATTATACAGTATAGGAGATAATGTGAGACCAGTGTATACAGGGGGCATTATACAGTATAGGAGATAATGTGGGACCAGTGTATACAGGAGATATTATACAGTATAGGAGATAATGTGGGACCAGTGTATACAGGAGATATTATACAGTATAGGAGATAATGTGTGACCAGTGTATGCAGGAGATATTATACAGTATAGGAGATAATGTGAGACCAGTGTATACAGGAGACATTATACAGTATAGGAGATAATGTGGGACCAGTGTATACAGGAGATATTATACAGTATAGGAGATAATGTGAGACCAGTGTATACAGGAGACATTATACAGTATAGGAGATAATGTGGGACCAGTGTATACAGGAGATATTATACAGTATAGGAGATAATGTGAGACCAGTGTATACAGGAGACATTATACAGTATAGGAGATAATGTGTGACCAGTGTATACAGGAGATATTATACAGTATAGGAGATAATGTGTGACCAGTGTATACAGGAGACATTATACAGTATAGGAGATAATGTGTGACCAGTGTATACAGGAGATATTATAAAGTATAGGAGATAATGTGAGACCAGTGTATAGAGGAGATATTATACAGTATAGGAGATAATGTGAGACCAGTGTATGCAGGAGATATTATACAGTATAGGAGATAATGTGAGACCAGTGTATACAGGAGACATTATACAGTATAGGAGATAATGTGTGACCAGTGTATGCAGGAGATATTATACAGTATAGGAGGTAATGTGAGACCAGTGTATGCAGGAGATATTATACAGTATAGGAGATAATGTGAGACCAGTGTATACAGGAGATATTATACAGTATAGGAGATAATGTGAGACCAGTGTATGCAGGAGATATTATACAGTATAGGAGATAATGTGTGACCAGTGTATGCAGGAGATATTATACAGTATAGGAGATAATGTGAGACCAGTGTATAGAGGAGATATTATACAGTATAGGAGATAATGTGAGACCAGTGTATACAGGAGATATTATACAGTATAGGAGATAATGTGAGACCAGTGTATACAGGAGACATTATACAGTATAGGAGATAATGTGTGACCAGTGTATGCAGGAGATATTATACAGTATAGGAGATAATGTGAGACCAGTGTATACAGGAGATATTATACAGTATAGGAGATAATGTGAGACCAGTGTATACAGGAGATATTATACAGTATAGGAGATAATGTGTGACCAGTGTATGCAGGAGATATTATACAGTATAGGAGATAATGTGAGACCAGTGTATGCAGGAGACATTATACAGTATAGGAGATAATGTGTGACCAGTGTATACAGGAGATATTATACAGTATAGGAGATAATGTGAGACCAGTGTATAGAGGAGATATTATACAGTATAGGAGATAATGTGAGACCAGTGTATACAGGAGATATTATACAGTATAGGAGATAATGTGAGACCAGTGTATAGAGGAGATATTATACAGTATAGGAGATAATGTGAGACCAGTGTATGCAGGAGATATTATACAGTATAGGAGATAATGTGTGACCAGTGTATGCAGGAGATATTATACAGTATAGGAGATAATGTGAGACCAGTGTATACAGGAGATATTATACAGTATAGGAGATAATGTGAGACCAGTGTATAGAGGAGATATTATACAGTATAGGAGATAATGTGAGACCAGTGTATACAGGAGATATTATACAGTATAGGAGATAATGTGAGACCAGTGTATACAGGAGATATTATACAGTATAGGAGATAATGTGTGACCAGTGTATACAGGAGACATTATACAGTATAGGAGATAATGTGAGACCAGTGTATAGAGGAGATATTATACAGTATAGGAGATAATGTGAGACCAGTGTATACAGGAGATATTATACAGTATAGGAGATAATGTGTGACCAGTGTATACAGGAGATATTATACAGTATAGGAGATAATGTGAGACCAGTGTATGCAGGAGATATTATACAGTATAGGAGATAATGTGAGACCAGTGTATACAGGAGACATTATACAGTATAGGAGATAATGTGAGACCAGTGTATAGAGGAGATATTATACAGTATAGGAGATAATGTGAGACCAGTGTATGCAGGAGATATTATACAGTATAGGAGATAATGTGAGACCAGTGTATACAGGAGACATTATACAGTATAGGAGATAATGTGAGACCAGTGTATACAGGAGACATTATACAGTATAGGAGATAATGTGAGACCAGTGTATAGAGGAGATATTATACAGTATAGGAGGTAATGTGTGACCAGTGTATGCAGGAGATATTATACAGTATAGGAGATAATGTGTGACCAGTGTATACAGGAGATATTATACAGTATAGGAGATAATGTGAGACCAGTGTATGCAGGAGATATTATACAGTATAGGAGATAATGTGAGACCAGTGTATACAGGAGACATTATACAGTATAGGAGATAATGTGAGACCAGTGTATAGAGGAGATATTATACAGTATAGGAGATAATGTGAGACCAGTGTATGCAGGAGATATTATACAGTATAGGAGATAATGTGAGACCAGTGTATACAGGAGACATTATACAGTATAGGAGATAATGTGAGACCAGTGTATAGAGGAGATATTATACAGTATAGGAGATAATGTGAGACCAGTGTATGCAGGAGATATTATACAGTATAGGAGATAATGTGAGACCAGTGTATGCAGGAGATATTATACAGTATAGGAGATAATGTGAGACCAGTGTATACAGGAGATATTATACAGTATAGGAGATAATGTGAGACCAGTGTATACAGGAGACATTATACAGTATAGGAGATAATGTGAGACCAGTGTATACAGGAGATATTATACAGTATAGGAGATAATGTGAGACCAGTGTATACAGGAGATATTATACAGTATAGGAGATAATGTGAGACCAGTGTATACAGGAGATATTATACAGTATAGGAGATAATGTGAGACCAGTGTATGCAGGAGATATTATACAGTATAGGAGATAATGTGAGACCAGTGTATGCAGGAGATATTATACAGTATAGGAGATAATGTGTGACCAGTGTATGCAGGAGATATTATACAGTATAGGAGATAATGTGTGACCAGTGTATGCAGGAGATATTATACAGTATAGGAGATAATGTGAGACCAGTGTATGCAGGAGATATTATACAGTATAGGAGATAATGTGAGACCAGTGTATACAGGAGATATTATACAGTATAGGAGGTAATGTGTGACCAGTGTATGCAGGAGATATTATACAGTATAGGAGATAATGTGTGACCAGTGTATGCAGGAGATATTATACAGTATAGGAGATAATGTGTGACCAGTGTATGCAGGAGATATTATACAGTATAGGAGATAATGTGTGACCAGTGTATACAGGAGATATTATACAGTATAGGAGATAATGTGAGACCAGTGTATACAGGAGATATTATACAGTATAGGAGATAATGTGAGACCAGTGTATACAGGAGATATTATACAGTATAGGAGATAATGTGTGACCAGTGTATACAGGAGATATTATACAGTATAGGAGATAATGTGTGACCAGTGTATACAGGAGATATTATACAGTATAGGAGATAATGTGAGACCAGTGTATACAGGAGATATTATACAGTATAGGAGATAATGTGAGACCAGTGTATACAGGAGATATTATACAGTATAGGAGATAATGTGAGACCAGTGTATACAGGAGATATTATACAGTATAGGAGATAATGTGTGACCAGTGTATACAGGAGATATTATACAGTATAGGAGATAATGTGTGACCAGTGTATGCAGGAGATATTATACAGTATAGGAGATAATGTGAGACCAGTGTATACAGGAGATATTATACAGTATAGGAGATAATGTGAGACCAGTGTATACAGGAGATATTATACAGTATAGGAGATAATGTGTGACCAGTGTATACAGGAGATATTATACAGTATAGGAGATAATGTGTGACCAGTGTATACAGGAGATATTATACAGTATAGGAGATAATGTGAGACCAGTGTATACAGGAGATATTATACAGTATAGGAGATAATGTGTGACCAGTGTATACAGGAGATATTATACAGTATAGGAGATAATGTGTGACCAGTGTATGCAGGAGATATTATACAGTATAGGAGATAATGTGTGACCAGTGTATACAGGAGACATTATACAGTATAGGAGATAATGTGAGACCAGTGTATAGAGGAGACATTATACAGTATAGGAGATAATGTGAGACCAGTGTATACAGGAGATATTATACAGTATAGGAGATAATGTGAGACCAGTGTATACAGGAGACATTATACAGTATAGGAGATAATGTGAGACCAGTGTATACAGGAGATATTATACAGTATAGGAGATAATGTGTGACCAGTGTATGCAGGAGATATTATACAGTATAGGAGATAATGTGTGACCAGTGTATACAGGAGACATTATACAGTATAGGAGATAATGTGAGACCAGTGTATACAGGAGACATTATACAGTATAGGAGATAATGTGTGACCAGTGTATACAGGAGATATTATACAGTATAGGAGATAATGTGAGACCAGTGTATACAGGAGACATTATACAGTATAGGAGATAATGTGAGACCAGTGTATACAGGAGATATTATACAGTATAGGAGATAATGTGAGACCAGTGTATAGAGGAGACATTATACAGTATAGGAGATAATGTGAGACCAGTGTATAGAGGAGACATTATACAGTATAGGAGATAATGTGTGACCAGTGTATGCAGGAGATATTATACAGTATAGGAGATAATGTGAGACCAGTGTATACAGGAGACATTATACAGTATAGGAGATAATGTGTGACCAGTGTATACAGGAGATATTATACAGTATAGGAGATAATGTGAGACCAGTGTATACAGGAGATATTATACAGTATAGGAGATAATGTGAGACCAGTGTATACAGGAGACATTATACAGTATAGGAGATAATGTGAGACCAGTGTATACAGGAGATATTATACAGTATAGGAGATAATGTGAGACCAGTGTATGCAGGAGATATTATACAGTATAGGAGATAATGTGAGACCAGTGTATACAGGAGATATTATACAGTATAGGAGATAATGTGAGACCAGTGTATACAGGAGATATTATACAGTATAGGAGATAATGTGAGACCAGTGTATACAGGAGATATTATATAGTATAGGAGATAATGTGAGACCAGTGTATACAGGAGATATTATACAGTATAGGAGATAATGTGTGACCAGTGTATACAGGAGATATTATACAGTATAGGAGATAATGTGAGACCAGTGTATACAGGAGATATTATACAGTATAGGAGATAATGTGAGACCAGTGTATGCAGGAGATATTATACAGTATAGGAGATAATGTGAGACCAGTGTATGCAGGAGATATTA
The DNA here is from genome assembly GCF_039654945.1 of Dendrobates tinctorius. NCBI lineage: Eukaryota > Metazoa > Chordata > Amphibia > Anura > Dendrobatidae > Dendrobates > Dendrobates tinctorius. The sequence goes on along the minus strand of NW_027362181.1, from coordinate 39,887 downwards.
TACAGTATAGGAGATAATGTGAGACCAGTGTATACAGGAGACATTATACAGTATAGGAGATAATGTGTGACCAGTGTATACAGGAGATATTATACAGTATAGGAGATAATGTGAGACCAGTGTATACAGGAGATATTATACAGTATAGGAGATAATGTGAGACCAGTGTATACAGGAGATATTATACAGTATAGGAGATAATGTGAGACCAGTGTATGCAGGAGATATTATACAGTATAGGAGATAATGTGTGACCAGTGTATACAGGAGACATTATACAGTATAGGAGATAATGTGAGACCAGTGTATGCAGGAGATATTATACAGTATAGGAGATAATGTGTGACCAGTGTATACAGGAGACATTATACAGTATAGGAGATAATGTGAGACCAGTGTATACAGGAGATATTATACAGTATAGGAGATAATGTGAGACCAGTGTATGCAGGAGATATTATACAGTATAGGAGATAATGTGTGACCAGTGTATGCAGGAGACATTATACAGTATAGGAGATAATGTGAGACCAGTGTATACAGGAGATATTATACAGTATAGGAGATAATGTGAGACCAGTGTATACAGGAGATATTATACAGTATAGGAGATAATGTGTGACCAGTGTATGCAGGAGACATTATACAGTATAGGAGATAATGTGTGACCAGTGTATACAGGAGATATTATACAGTATAGGAGATAATGTGTGACCAGTGTATACAGGAGACATTATACAGTATAGGAGATAATGTGAGACCAGTGTATACAGGAGATATTATACAGTATAGGAGATAATGTGAGACCAGTGTATGCAGGAGATATTATACAGTATAGGAGATAATGTGTGACCAGTGTATGCAGGAGACATTATACAGTATAGGAGATAATGTGAGACCAGTGTATACAGGAGATATTATACAGTATAGGAGATAATGTGAGACCAGTGTATACAGGAGATATTATACAGTATAGGAGATAATGTGAGACCAGTGTATACAGGAGATATTATACAGTATAGGAGATAATGTGAGACCAGTGTATGCAGGAGATATTATACAGTATAGGAGATAATGTGTGACCAGTGTATACAGGAGACATTATACAGTATAGGAGATAATGTGAGACCAGTGTATACAGGAGATATTATACAGTATAGGAGATAATGTGTGACCAGTGTATACAGGAGACATTATACAGTATAGGAGATAATGTGAGACCAGTGTATACAGGAGATATTATACAGTATAGGAGATAATGTGAGACCAGTGTATACAGGAGATATTATACAGTATAGGAGATAATGTGTGACCAGTGTATACAGGAGACATTATACAGTATAGGAGATAATGTGAGACCAGTGTATACAGGAGATATTATACAGTATAGGAGATAATGTGAGACCAGTGTATGCAGGAGATATTATACAGTATAGGAGATAATGTGAGACCAGTGTATACAGGAGATATTATACAGTATAGGAGATAATGTGAGACCAGTGTATACAGGAGACATTATACAGTATAGGAGATAATGTGAGACCAGTGTATACAGGAGACATTATACAGTATAGGAGATAATGTGAGACCAGTGTATACAGGAGATATTATACAGTATAGGAGATAATGTGAGACCAGTGTATACAGGAGATATTATACAGTATAGGAGATAATGTGAGACCAGTGTATACAGGAGATATTATACAGTATAGGAGATAATGTGTGACCAGTGTATGCAGGAGACATTATACAGTATAGGAGATAATGTGAGACCAGTGTATACAGGAGATATTATACAGTATAGGAGATAATGTGAGACCAGTGTATGCAGGAGATATTATACAGTATAGGAGATAATGTGTGACCAGTGTATACAGGAGATATTATACAGTATAGGAGATAATGTGTGACCAGTGTATGCAGGAGACATTATACAGTATAGGAGATAATGTGAGACCAGTGTATACAGGAGATATTATACAGTATAGGAGATAATGTGAGACCAGTGTATGCAGGAGATATTATACAGTATAGGAGATAATGTGAGACCAGTGTATGCAGGAGACATTATACAGTATAGGAGATAATGTGAGACCAGTGTATGCAGGAGATATTATACAGTATAGGAGATAATGTGAGACCAGTGTATACAGGAGATATTATACAGTATAGGAGATAATGTGAGACCAGTGTATGCAGGAGATATTATACAGTATAGGAGATAATGTGTGACCAGTGTATGCAGGAGATATTATACAGTATAGGAGATAATGTGTGACCAGTGTATGCAGGAGATATTATACAGTATAGGAGGTAATGTGAGACCAGTGTATACAGGAGACATTATACAGTATAGGAGATAATGTGAGACCAGTGTATACAGGAGATATTATACAGTATAGGAGATAATGTGAGACCAGTGTATGCAGGAGATATTATACAGTATAGGAGATAATGTGAGACCAGTGTATGCAGGAGACATTATACAGTATAGGAGATAATGTGAGACCAGTGTATGCAGGAGACATTATACAGTATAGGAGATAATGTGAGACCAGTGTATGCAGGAGATATTATACAGTATAGGAGATAATGTGAGACCAGTGTATACAGGAGATATTATACAGTATAGGAGATAATGTGAGACCAGTGTATGCAGGAGATATTATACAGTATAGGAGATAATGTGTGACCAGTGTATGCAGGAGATATTATACAGTATAGGAGATAATGTGTGACCAGTGTATGCAGGAGATATTATACAGTATAGGAGGTAATGTGAGACCAGTGTATACAGGAGACATTATACAGTATAGGAGATAATGTGAGACCAGTGTATACAGGAGATATTATACAGTATAGGAGATAATGTGAGACCAGTGTATGCAGGAGATATTATACAGTATAGGAGATAATGTGAGACCAGTGTATGCAGGAGATATTATACAGTATAGGAGATAATGTGTGACCAGTGTATGCAGGAGATATTATACAGTATAGGAGGTAATGTGAGACCAGTGTATACAGGAGACATTATACAGTATAGGAGATAATGTGAGACCAGTGTATACAGGAGACATTATACAGTATAGGAGATAATGTGAGACCAGTGTATACAGGAGATATTATACAGTATAGGAGATAATGTGAGACCAGTGTATGCAGGAGATATTATACAGTATAGGAGATAATGTGAGACCAGTGTATACAGGAGACATTATACAGTATAGGAGATAATGTGTGACCAGTGTATGCAGGAGATATTATACAGTATAGGAGGTAATGTGAGACCAGTGTATGCAGGAGATATTATACAGTATAGGAGATAATGTGTGACCAGTGTATACAGGAGATATTATACAGTATAGGAGATAATGTGAGACCAGTGTATGCAGGAGACATTATACAGTATAGGAGGTAATGTGAGACCAGTGTATGCAGGAGACATTATACAGTATAGGAGATAATGTGTGACCAGTGTATGCAGGAGATATTATACAGTATAGGAGATAATGTGAGACCAGTGTATACAGGAGACATTATACAGTATAGGAGATAATGTGAGACCAGTGTATGCAGGAGATATTATACAGTATAGGAGATAATGTGAGACCAGTGTATACAGGAGACATTATACAGTATAGGAGATAATGTGAGACCAGTGTATACAGGAGATATTATACAGTATAGGAGATAATGTGAGACCAGTGTATGCAGGAGATATTATACAGTATAGGAGATAATGTGAGACCAGTGTATACAGGAGACATTATACAGTATAGGAGATAATGTGTGACCAGTGTATGCAGGAGATATTATACAGTATAGGAGGTAATGTGAGACCAGTGTATGCAGGAGATATTATACAGTATAGGAGGTAATGTGTGACCAGTGTATACAGGAGATATTATACAGTATAGGAGATAATGTGAGACCAGTGTATGCAGGAGACATTATACAGTATAGGAGGTAATGTGAGACCAGTGTATGCAGGAGACATTATACAGTATAGGAGATAATGTGTGACCAGTGTATACAGGAGATATTATACAGTATAGGAGATAATGTGAGACCAGTGTATACAGGAGACATTATACAGTATAGGAGATAATGTGTGACCAGTGTATACAGGAGATATTATACAGTATAGGAGGTAATGTGAGACCAGTGTATACAGGAGATATTATACAGTATAGGAGATAATGTGAGACCAGTGTATACAGGAGACATTATACAGTATAGGAGATAATGTGAGACCAGTGTATACAGGAGACATTATACAGTATAGGAGATAATGTGAGACCAGTGTATACAGGAGATATTATACAGTATAGGAGATAATGTGAGACCAGTGTATACAGGAGACATTATACAGTATAGGAGATAATGTGTGACCAGTGTATGCAGGAGATATTATACAGTATAGGAGATAATGTGAGACCAGTGTATACAGGAGATATTATACAGTATAGGAGATAATGTGAGACCAGTGTATACAGGAGACATTATACAGTATAGGAGATAATGTGTGACCAGTGTATGCAGGAGATATTATACAGTATAGGAGATAATGTGAGACCAGTGTATACAGGAGACATTATACAGTATAGGAGATAATGTGAGACCAGTGTATACAGGAGACATTATACAGTATAGGAGATAATGTGAGACCAGTGTATACAGGAGATATTATACAGTATAGGAGGTAATGTGTGACCAGTGTATACAGGAGATATTATACAGTATAGGAGGTAATGTGTGACCAGTGTATACAGGAGATATTATACAGTATAGGAGGTAATGTGTGACCAGTGTATACAGGAGATATTATACAGTATAGGAGGTAATGTGTGACCAGTGTATACAGGAGATATTATACAGTATAGGAGATAATGTGTGACCAGTGTATACAGGAGATATTATACAGTATAGGAGATAATGTGAGACCAGTGTATGCAGGAGATATTATACAGTATAGGAGATAATGTGTGACCAGTGTATACAGGAGACATTATACAGTATAGGAGATAATGTGAGACCAGTGTATGCAGGAGATATTATACAGTATAGGAGATAATGTGAGACCAGTGTATACAGGAGATATTATACAGTATAGGAGATAATGTGAGACCAGTGTATACAGGAGATATTATACAGTATAGGAGATAATGTGAGACCAGTGTATACAGGAGACATTATACAGTATAGGAGATAATGTGAGACCAGTGTATACAGGAGATATTATACAGTATAGGAGATAATGTGAGACCAGTGTATACAGGAGACATTATACAGTATAGGAGATAATGTGAGACCAGTGTATGCAGGAGATATTATACAGTATAGGAGATAATGTGAGACCAGTGTATACAGGAGATATTATACAGTATAGGAGGTAATGTGAGACCAGTGTATACAGGAGACATTATACAGTATAGGAGATAATGTGAGACCAGTGTATACAGGAGACATTATACAGTATAGGAGATAAGGTGAGACCAGTGTATACAGGAGACATTATACAGTATAGGAGATAATGTGTGACCAGTGTATACAGGAGATATTATACAGTATAGGAGATAATGTGAGACCAGTGTATGCAGGAGATATTATACAGTATAGGAGATAATGTGTGACCAGTGTATACAGGAGATATTATACAGTATAGGAGGTAATGTGAGACCAGTGTATGCAGGAGATATTATACAGTATAGGAGATAATGTGAGACCAGTGTATACAGGAGATATTATACAGTATAGGAGGTAATGTGTGACCAGTGTATGCAGGAGATATTATACAGTATAGGAGATAATGTGAGACCAGTGTATACAGGAGACATTATACAGTATAGGAGATAATGTGTGACCAGTGTATACAGGAGATATTATACAGTATAGGAGATAATGTGAGACCAGTGTATGCAGGAGATATTATACAGTATAGGAGATAATGTGTGACCAGTGTATACAGGAGATATTATACAGTATAGGAGATAATGTGTGACCAGTGTATACAGGAGATATTATACAGTATAGGAGGTAATGTGAGACCAGTGTATGCAGGAGATATTATACAGTATAGGAGATAATGTGAGACCAGTGTATGCAGGAGATATTATACAGTATAGGAGGTAATGTGAGACCAGTGTATGCAGGAGACATTATACAGTATAGGAGATAATGTGTGACCAGTGTATACAGGAGATATTATACAGTATAGGAGGTAATGTGTGACCAGTGTATACAGGAGATATTATACAGTATAGGAGATAATGTGTGACCAGTGTATACAGGAGATATTATACAGTATAGGAGATAATGTGAGACCAGTGTATACAGGAGACATTATACAGTATAGGAGATAATGTGTGACCAGTGTATACAGGAGATATTATACAGTATAGGAGATAATGTGTGACCAGTGTATACAGGAGATATTATACAGTATAGGAGATAATGTGAGACCAGTGTATACAGGAGACATTATACAGTATAGGAGATAATGTGTGACCAGTGTATACAGGAGATATTATACAGTATAGGAGATAATGTGAGACCAGTGTATACAGGAGATATTATACAGTATAGGAGATAATGTGTGACCAGTGTATACAGGAGATATTATACAGTATAGGAGATAATGTGAGACCAGTGTATACAGGAGACATTATACAGTATAGGAGATAATGTGTGACCAGTGTATACAGGAGATATTATACAGTATAGGAGATAATGTGAGACCAGTGTATGCAGGAGATATTATACAGTATAGGAGATAATGTGTGACCAGTGTATACAGGAGATATTATACAGTATAGGAGATAATGTGTGACCAGTGTATACAGGAGATATTATACAGTATAGGAGGTAATGTGAGACCAGTGTATGCAGGAGATATTATACAGTATAGGAGATAATGTGAGACCAGTGTATGCAGGAGATATTATACAGTATAGGAGGTAATGTGAGACCAGTGTATGCAGGAGACATTATACAGTATAGGAGATAATGTGTGACCAGTGTATACAGGAGATATTATACAGTATAGGAGGTAATGTGTGACCAGTGTATACAGGAGACATTATACAGTATAGGAGGTAATGTGAGACCAGTGTATGCAGGAGATATTATACAGTATAGGAGGTAATGTGAGACCAGTGTATGCAGGAGATATTATACAGTATAGGAGATAATGTGTGACCAGTGTATACAGGAGATATTATACAGTATAGGAGGTAATGTGTGACCAGTGTATACAGGAGACATTATACAGTATAGGAGGTAATGTGAGACCAGTGTATGCAGGAGATATTATACAGTATAGGAGGTAATGTGAGACCAGTGTATGCAGGAGACATTATACAGTATAGGAGATAATGTGTGACCAGTGTATACAGGAGATATTATACAGTATAGGAGGTAATGTGAGACCAGTGTATGCAGGAGACATTATACAGTATAGGAGATAATGTGTGACCAGTGTATACAGGAGATATTATACAGTATAGGAGGTAATGTGTGACCAGTGTATACAGGAGATATTATACAGTATAGGAGGTAATGTGTGACCAGTGTATACAGGAGACATTATACAGTATAGGAGATAATGTGAGACCAGTGTATACAGGAGATATTATACAGTATAGGAGGTAATGTGAGACCAGTGTATACAGGAGATATTATACAGTATAGGAGATAATGTGTGACCAGTGTATACAGGAGACATTATACAGTATAGGAGATAATGTGAGACCAGTGTATACAGGAGATATTATACAGTATAGGAGGTAATGTGTGACCAGTGTATACAGGAGATATTATACAGTATAGGAGATAATGTGAGACCAGTGTATACAGGAGATATTATACAGTATAGGAGATAATGTGTGACCAGTGTATACAGGAGACATTATACAGTATAGGAGATAATGTGAGACCAGTGTATACAGGAGATATTATACAGTATAGGAGGTAATGTGAGACCAGTGTATACAGGAGATATTATACAGTATAGGAGATAATGTGTGACCAGTGTATACAGGAGACATTATACAGTATAGGAGATAATGTGAGACCAGTGTATACAGGAGATATTATACAGTATAGGAGGTAATGTGTGACCAGTGTATACAGGAGATATTATACAGTATAGGAGATAATGTGAGACCAGTGTATACAGGAGATATTATACAGTATAGGAGGTAATGTGTGACCAGTGTATACAGGAGATATTATACAGTATAGGAGATAATGTGAGACCAGTGTATACAGGAGATATTATACAGTATAGGAGATAATGTGTGACCAGTGTATACAGGAGACATTATACAGTATAGGAGATAATGTGAGACCAGTGTATACAGGAGATATTATACAGTATAGGAGGTAATGTGAGACCAGTGTATACAGGAGATATTATACAGTATAGGAGATAATGTGTGACCAGTGTATACAGGAGATATTATACAGTATAGGAGGTAATGTGAGACCAGTGTATACAGGAGATATTATACAGTATAGGAGATAATGTGTGACCAGTGTATACAGGAGATATTATACAGTATAGGAGGTAATGTGAGACCAGTGTATGCAGGAGATATTATACAGTATAGGAGATAATGTGAGACCAGTGTATACAGGAGATATTATACAGTATAGGAGATAATGTGTGACCAGTGTATACAGGAGATATTATACAGTATAGGAGGTAATGTGTGACCAGTGTATACAGGAGACATTATACAGTATAGGAGGTAATGTGAGACCAGTGTATGCAGGAGATATTATACAGTATAGGAGGTAATGTGAGACCAGTGTATGCAGGAGACATTATACAGTATAGGAGATAATGTGTGACCAGTGTATACAGGAGATATTATACAGTATAGGAGGTAATGTGAGACCAGTGTATGCAGGAGACATTATACAGTATAGGAGATAATGTGAGACCAGTGTATACAGGAGATATTATACAGTATAGGAGGTAATGTGAGACCAGTGTATACAGGAGATATTATACAGTATAGGAGATAATGTGTGACCAGTGTATACAGGAGATATTATACAGTATAGGAGGTAATGTGTGACCAGTGTATACAGGAGATATTATACAGTATAGGAGGTAATGTGAGACCAGTGTATGCAGGAGATATTATACAGTATAGGAGATAATGTGAGACCAGTGTATACAGGAGATATTATACAGTATAGGAGATAATGTGTGACCAGTGTATACAGGAGATATTATACAGTATAGGAGATAATGTGTGACCAGTGTATACAGGAGATATTATACAGTATAGGAGGTAATGTGAGACCAGTGTATGCAGGAGACATTATACAGTATAGGAGATAATGTGAGACCAGTGTATACAGGAGATATTATACAGTATAGGAGGTAATGTGAGACCAGTGTATGCAGGAGACATTATACAGTATAGGAGATAATGTGTGACCAGTGTATACAGGAGATATTATACAGTATAGGAGGTAATGTGAGACCAGTGTATACAGGAGATATTATACAGTATAGGAGATAATGTGTGACCAGTGTATACAGGAGATATTATACAGTATAGGAGGTAATGTGAGACCAGTGTATGCAGGAGATATTATACAGTATAGGAGATAATGTGAGACCAGTGTATACAGGAGATATTATACAGTATAGGAGATAATGTGTGACCAGTGTATACAGGAGATATTATACAGTATAGGAGATAATGTGAGACCAGTGTATACAGGAGATATTATACAGTATAGGAGATAATGTGTGACCAGTGTATACAGGAGACATTATACAGTATAGGAGATAATGTGTGACCAGTGTATACAGGAGATATTATACAGTATAGGAGATAATGTGAGACCAGTGTATGCAGGAGACATTATACAGTATAGGAGATAATGTGAGACCAGTGTATACAGGAGATATTATACAGTATAGGAGGTAATGTGAGACCAGTGTATACAGGAGATATTATACAGTATAGGAGATAATGTGTGACCAGTGTATACAGGAGATATTATACAGTATAGGAGATAATGTGAGACCAGTGTATACAGGAGATATTATACAGTATAGGAGGTAATGTGTGACCAGTGTATGCAGGAGATATTATACAGTATAGGAGGTAATGTGAGACCAGTGTATGCAGGAGATATTATACAGTATAGGAGGTAATGTGTGACCAGTGTATACAGGAGATATTATACAGTATAGGAGATAATGTGTGACCAGTGTATACAGGAGATATTATACAGTATAGGAGATAATGTGAGACCAGTGTATACAGGAGATATTATACAGTATAGGAGATAATGTGTGACCAGTGTATACAGGAGATATTATACAGTATAGGAGATAATGTGTGACCAGTGTATACAGGAGATATTATACAGTATAGGAGATAATGTGAGACCAGTGTATACAGGAGATATTATACAGTATAGGAGATAATGTGAGACCAGTGTATACAGGAGATATTATACAGTATAGGAGGTAATGTGAGACCAGTGTATACAGGAGACATTATACAGTATAGGAGATAATGTGTGACCAGTGTATACAGGAGATATTATACAGTATGGGAGATAATGTGTGACCAGTGTATACAGGAGACATTATACAGTATAGGAGGTAATGTGAGACCAGTGTATACAGGAGACATTATACAGTATAGGAGATAATGTGTGACCAGTGTATACAGGAGATATTATACAGTATAGGAGATAATGTGAGACCAGTGTATGCAGGAGATATTATACAGTATAGGAGATAATGTGTGACCAGTGTATACAGGAGATATTATACAGTATAGGAGATAATGTGAGACCAGTGTATGCAGGAGATATTATACAGTATAGGAGATAATGTGTGACCAGTGTATACAGGAGATATTATACAGTATAGGAGATAAAGTGTGACCAGTGTATACAGGAGATATTATACGGTATAGGAGATAATGTGAGACCAGTGTATACAGGAGACATTATACAGTATAGGAGATAATGTGTGACCAGTGTATACAGGAGACATTATACAGTATAGGAGGTAATGTGAGACCAGTGTATACAGGAGACATTATACAGTATAGGAGATAATGTGTGACCAGTGTATACAGGAGATATTATACAGTATAGGAGATAATGTGAGACCAGTGTATGCAGGAGATATTATACAGTATAGGAGATAATGTGTGACCAGTGTATGCAGGAGATATTATACAGTATAGGAGATAATGTGAGACCAGTGTATGCAGGAGATATTATACAGTATAGGAGATAATGTGTGACCAGTGTATACAGGAGATATTATACAGTATAGGAGATAATGTGTGACCAGTGTATACAGGAGATATTATACGGTATAGGAGATAATGTGAGACCAGTGTATACAGGAGACATTATACAGTATAGGAGATAATGTGTGACCAGTGTATACAGGAGACATGATACAGTATAGGAGATAATGTGAGACCAGTGTATGCAGGAGATATTATACAGTATAGGAGGTAATGTGAGACCAGTGTATACAGGAGACATTATACAGTATAGGAGATAATGTGTGACCAGTGTATACAGGAGACATTATACAGTATAGGAGATAATGTGAGACCAGTGTATGCAGGAGATATTATACAGTATAGGAGATAATGTGAGACCAGTGTATACAGGAGATATTATACAGTATAGGAGATAATGTGTGACCAGTGTATACAGGAGACATTATACAGTATAGGAGATAATGTGAGACCAGTGTATACAGGAGATATTATACAGTATAGGAGATAATGTGAGACCAGTGTATACAGGAGATATTATACAGTATAGGAGATAATGTGAGACCAGTGTATGCAGGAGATATTATACAGTATAGGAGATAATGTGAGACCAGTGTATACAGGAGATATTATACAGTATAGGAGATAATGTGTGACCAGTGTATACAGGAGACATTATACAGTATAGGAGATAATGTGAGACCAGTGTATGCAGGAGATATTATACAGTATAGGAGATAATGTGAGACCAGTGTATACAGGAGATATTATACAGTATAGGAGATAATGTGAGACCAGTGTATACAGGAGATATTATACAGTATAGGAGGTAATGTGAGACCAGTGTATGCAGGAGATATTATACAGTATAGGAGATAATGTGAGACCAGTGTATACAGGAGATATTATACAGTATAGGAGATAATGTGTGACCAGTGTATACAGGAGACATTATACAGTATAGGAGATAATGTGAGACCAGTGTATGCAGGAGATATTATACAGTATAGGAGATAATGTGAGACCAGTGTATACAGGAGATATTATACAGTATAGGAGATAATGTGTGACCAGTGTATGCAGGAGACATTATACAGTATAGGAGATAATGTGAGACCAGTGTATACAGGAGATATTATACAGTATAGGAGATAATGTGTGACCAGTGTATGCAGGAGACATTATACAGTATAGGAGATAATGTGTGACCAGTGTATACAGGAGACATTATACAGTATAGGAGATAATGTGAGACCAGTGTATACAGGAGATATTATACAGTATAGGAGATAATGTGAGACCAGTGTATACAGGAGATATTATACAGTATAGGAGATAATGTGTGACCAGTGTATGCAGGAGACATTATACAGTATAGGAGATAATGTGAGACCAGTGTATACAGGAGATATTATACAGTATAGGAGATAATGTGTGACCAGTGTATACAGGAGATATTATACAGTATAGGAGATAATGTGAGACCAGTGTATGCAGGAGATATTATACAGTATAGGAGATAATGTGAGACCAGTGTATGCAGGAGACATTATACAGTATAGGAGATAATGTGAGACCAGTGTATACAGGAGATATTATACAGTATAGGAGATAATGTGTGACCAGTGTATGCAGGAGATATTATACAGTATAGGAGATAATGTGAGACCAGTGTATACAGGAGATATTATACAGTATAGGAGATAATGTGAGACCAGTGTATGCAGGAGATATTATACAGTATAGGAGATAATGTGAGACCAGTGTATACAGGAGATATTATACAGTATAGGAGATAATGTGTGACCAGTGTATACAGGAGACATTATACAGTATAGGAGATAATGTGAGACCAGTGTATGCAGGAGATATTATACAGTATAGGAGATAATGTGAGACCAGTGTATACAGGAGATATTATACAGTATAGGAGATAATGTGAGACCAGTGTATGCAGGAGACATTATACAGTATAGGAGATAATGTGAGACCAGTGTATGCAGGAGACATTATACAGTATAGGAGGTAATGTGTGACCAGTGTATACAGGAGATATTATACAGTATAGGAGATAATGTGAGACCAGTGTATGCAGGAGATATTATACAGTATAGGAGATAATGTGAGACCAGTGTATACAGGAGATATTATACAGTATAGGAGATAATGTGAGACCAGTGTATACAGGAGATATTATACAGTATAGGAGATAATGTGAGACCAGTGTATGCAGGAGACATTATACAGTATAGGAGATAATGTGAGACCAGTGTATGCAGGAGACATTATACAGTATAGGAGGTAATGTGTGACCAGTGTATACAGGAGATATTATACAGTATAGGAGATAATGTGAGACCAGTGTATGCAGGAGATATTATACAGTATAGGAGATAATGTGTGACCAGTGTATACAGGAGACATTATACAGTATAGGAGATAATGTGAGACCAGTGTATACAGGAGACATTATACAGTATAGGAGGTAATGTGAGACCAGTGTATGCAGGAGACATTATACAGTATAGGAGATAATGTGAGACCAGTGTATACAGGAGATATTATACAGTATAGGAGATAATGTGAGACCAGTGTATACAGGAGATATTATACAGTATAGGAGATAATGTGAGACCAGTGTATACAGGAGATATTATACAGTATAGGAGATAATGTGAGACCAGTGTATACAGGAGATATTATACAGTATAGGAGATAATGTGTGACCAGTGTATACAGGAGACATTATACAGTATAGGAGATAATGTGTGACCAGTGTATACAGGAGACATTATACAGTATAGGAGATAATGTGAGACCAGTGTATACAGGAGACATTATACAGTATAGGAGATAATGTGAGACCAGTGTATACAGGAGACATTATACAGTATAGGAGATAATGTGAGACCAGTGTATACAGGAGATATTATACAGTATAGGAGATAATGTGAGACCAGTGTATACAGGAGACATTATACAGTATAGGAGATAATGTGAGACCAGTGTATACAGGAGACATTATACAGTATAGGAGATAATGTGAGACCAGTGTATGCAGGATATATTATACAGTATAGGAGATAATGTGAGACCAGTGTATGCAGGAGATATTATACAGTATAGGAGATAATGTGAGACCAGTGTATGCAGGAGATATTATACAGTATAGGAGATAATGTGAGACCAGTGTATACAGGAGACATTATACAGTATAGGAGATAATGTGAGACCAGTGTATGCAGGAGATATTATACAGTATAGGAGATAATGTGAGACCAGTGTATACAGGAGATATTATACAGTATAGGAGATAATGTGAGACCAGTGTATAGAGGAGATATTATACAGTATAGGAGATAATGTGAGACCAGTGTATGCAGGAGATATTATACAGTATAGGAGATAATGTGAGACCAGTGTATGCAGGAGATATTATACAGTATAGGAGATAATGTGAGACCAGTGTATGCAGGAGATATTATACAGTATAGGAGATAATGTGAGACCAGTGTATGCAGGAGATATTATACAGTATAGGAGATAATGTGTGACCAGTGTATGCAGGAGATATTATACAGTATAGGAGATAATGTGAGACCAGTGTATGCAGGAGATATTATACAGTATAGGAGATAATGTGAGACCAGTGTATACAGGAGATATTATACAGTATAGGAGATAATGTGAGACCAGTGTATAGAGGAGATATTATACAGTATAGGAGATAATGTGAGACCAGTGTATGCAGGAGATATTATACAGTATAGGAGATAATGTGAGACCAGTGTATGCAGGAGATATTATACAGTATAGGAGATAATGTGAGACCAGTGTATGCAGGAGATATTATACAGTATAGGAGATAATGTGAGACCAGTGTATAGAGGAGATATTATACAGTATAGGAGATAATGTGAGACCAGTGTATGCTGGAGATATTATACAGTATAGGAGATAATGTGAGACCAGTGTATGCAGGAGATATTATACAGTATAGGAGATAATGTGAGACCAGTGTATACAGGAGATATTATACAGTATAGGAGATAATGTGTGACCAGTGTATACAGGAGATATTATACAGTATAGGAGATAATGTGAGACCAGTGTATACAGGAGATATTATACAGCATAGGAGATAATGTGAGACCAGTGTATACAGGAGACATTATACAGTATAGGAGATAATGTGAGACCAGTGTATGCAGGAGATATTATACAGTATAGGAGATAATGTGAGACCAGTGTATGCAGGAGATATTATACAGTATAGGAGATAATGTGAGACCAGTGTATACAGGAGACATTATACAGTATAGGAGATAATGTGAGACCAGTGTATACAGGAGATATTATACAGTATAGGAGATAATGTGAGACCAGTGTATGCAGGAGATATTATACAGTATAGGAGATAATGTGAGACCAGTGTATGCAGGAGATATTATACAGTATAGGAGATAATGTGAGACCAGTGTATACAGGAGATATTATACAGTATAGGAGATAATGTGAGACCAGTGTATGCAGGAGATATTATACAGTATAGGAGATAATGTGAGACCAGTGTATACAGGAGATATTATACAGTATAGGAGATAATGTGAGACCAGTGTATACAGGAGATATTATACAGTATAGGAGATAATGTGTGACCAGTGTATACAGGAGATATTATACAGTATAGGAGATAATGTGTGACCAGTGTATACAGGAGATATTATACAGTATAGGAGATAATGTGAGACCAGTGTATACAGGAGATATTATACAGTATAGGAGATAATGTGAGACCAGTGTATGCAGGAGATATTATACAGTATAGGAGATAATGTGAGACCAGTGTATACAGGAGATATTATACAGTATAGGAGATAATGTGAGACCAGTGTATACAGGAGATATTATACAGTATAGGAGATAATGTGAGACCAGTGTATGCAGGAGATATTATACAGTATAGGAGATAATGTGAGACCAGTGTATGCAGGAGATATTATACAGTATAGGAGATAATGTGAGACCAGTGTATGCAGGAGATATTATACAGTATAGGAGATAATGTGAGACCAGTGTATACAGGAGATATTATACAGTATAGGAGATAATGTGAGACCAGTGTATACAGGAGATATTATACAGTATAGGAGATAATGTGAGACCAGTGTATACAGGAGATATTATACAGTATAGGAGATAATGTGAGACCAGTGTATACAGGAGACATTATACAGTATAGGAGATAATGTGTGACCAGTGTATACAGGAGATATTATACAGTATAGGAGATAATGTGGGGCCAGTGTATGCAGGAGATATTATACAGTATAGGAGATAATGTGAGACCAGTGTATGCAGGAGATATTATACAGTATAGGAGATAATGTGAGACCAGTGTATACAGGAGATATTATACAGTATAGGAGATAATGTGGGGCCAGTGTATACAGGAGATATTATACAGTATAGGAGATAATGTGAGACCAGTGTATACAGGAGACATTATACAGTATAGGAGATAATGTGTGACCAGTGTATACAGGAGACATTATACAGTATAGGAGATAATGTGGGGCCAGTGTATGCAGGAGATATTATACAGTATAGGAGATAATGTGAGACCAGTGTATGCAGGAGATATTATACAGTATAGGAGATAATGTGAGACCAGTGTATACAGGAGATATTATACAGTATAGGAGATAATGTGAGACCAGTGTATACAGGAGATATTATACAGTATAGGAGATAATGTGAGACCAGTGTATACAGGAGACATTATACAGTATAGGAGATAATGTGTGACCAGTGTATACAGGAGATATTATACAGTATAGGAGATAATGTGAGACCAGTGTATACAGGAGATATTATACAGTATAGGAGATAATGTGAGACCAGTGTATACAGGAGACATTATACAGTATAGGAGATAATGTGTGACCAGTGTATACAGGAGACATTATACAGTATAGGAGATAATGTGAGACCAGTGTATACAGGAGATATTATACAGTATAGGAGATAATGTGAGACCAGTGTATACAGGAGATATTATACAGTATAGGAGATAATGTGAGACCAGTGTATACAGGAGACATTATACAGTATAGGAGATAATGTGTGACCAGTGTATACAGGAGATATTATACAGTATAGGAGATAATGTGGGGCCAGTGTATGCAGGAGATATTATACAGTATAGGAGATAATGTGAGACCAGTGTATGCAGGAGATATTATACAGTATAGGAGATAATGTGAGACCAGTGTATACAGGAGATATTATACAGTATAGGAGATAATGTGGGGCCAGTGTATACAGGAGATATTATACAGTATAGGAGATAATGTGAGACCAGTGTATACAGGAGATATTATACAGTATAGGAGATAATGTGGGGCCAGTGTATACAGGAGATATTATACAGTATAGGAGATAATGTGAGACCAGTGTATACAGGAGATATTATACAGTATAGGAGATAATGTGGGGCCAGTGTATGCAGGAGATATTATACAGTATAGGAGATAATGTGAGACCAGTGTATGCAGGAGACATTATACAGTATAGGAGATAATGTGAGACCAGTGTATACAGGAGATATTATACAGTATAGGAGATAATGTGGGGCCAGTGTATACAGGAGATATTATACAGTATAGGAGATAATGTGAGACCAGTGTATACAGGAGATATTATACAGTATAGGAGATAATGTGAGACCAGTGTATACAGGAGACATTATACAGTATAGGAGATAATGTGTGACCAGTGTATACAGGAGATATTATACAGTATAGGAGATAATGTGAGACCAGTGTATACAGGAGATATTATACAGTATAGGAGATAATGTGAGACCAGTGTATACAGGAGATATTATACAGTATAGGAGATAATGTGGGGCCAGTGTATGCAGGAGATATTATACAGTATAGGAGATAATGTGAGACCAGTGTATGCAGGAGATATTATACAGTATAGGAGATAATGTGAGACCAGTGTATACAGGAGATATTATACAGTATAGGAGATAATGTGGGGCCAGTGTATACAGGAGATATTATACAGTATAGGAGATAATGTGAGACCAGTGTATACAGGAGATATTATACAGTATAGGAGATAATGTGAGACCAGTGTATACAGGAGATATTATACAGTATAGGAGATAATGTGAGACCAGTGTATACAGGAGATATTATACAGTATAGGAGATAATGTGAGACCAGTGTATACAGGAGACATTATACAGTATAGGAGATAATGTGAGACCAGTGTATACAGGAGACATTATACAGTATAGGAGATAATGTGTGACCAGTGTATACAGGAGATATTATACAGTATAGGAGATAATGTGTGACCAGTGTATACAGGAGATATTATACAGTATAGGAGATAATGTGGGGCCAGTGTATGCAGGAGATATTATACAGTATAGGAGATAATGTGAGACCAGTGTATGCAGGAGATATTATACAGTATAGGAGATAATGTGAGACCAGTGTATACAGGAGATATTATACAGTATAGGAGATAATGTGGGGCCAGTGTATACAGGAGATATTATACAGTATAGGAGATAATGTGAGACCAGTGTATGCAGGAGATATTATACAGTATAGGAGATAATGTGAGACCAGTGTATACAGGAGATATTATACAGTATAGGAGATAATGTGAGACCAGTGTATACAGGAGATATTATACAGTATAGGAGATAATGTGAGACCAGTGTATACAGGAGATATTATACAGTATAGGAGATAATGTGGGGCCAGTGTATGCAGGAGATATTATACAGTATAGGAGATAATGTGAGACCAGTGTATACAGGAGATATTATACAGTATAGGAGATAATGTGAGACCAGTGTATACAGGAGATATTATACAGTATAGGAGATAATGTGAGACCAGTGTATGCAGGAGATATTATACAGTATAGGAGATAATGTGAGACCAGTGTATACAGGAGATATTATACAGTATAGGAGATAATGTGTGACCAGTGTATACAGGAGATATTATACAGTATAGGAGATAATGTGAGACCAGTGTATGCAGGAGATATTATACAGTATAGGAGATAATGTGAGACCAGTGTATGCAGGAGATATTATACAGTATAGGAGATAATGTGAGACCAGTGTATGCAGGAGATATTATACAGTATAGGAGATAATGTGAGACCAGTGTATACAGGAGATATTATACAGTATAGGAGATAATGTGAGACCAGTGTATACAGGAGATATTATACAGTATAGGAGATAATGTGAGACCAGTGTATGCAGGAGATATTATACAGTATAGGAGATAATGTGAGACCAGTGTATGCAGGAGATATTATACAGTATAGGAGATAATGTGAGACCAGTGTATGCAGGAGATATTATACAGTATAGGAGATAATGTGAGACCAGTGTATGCAGGAGATATTATACAGTATAGGAGATAATGTGAGACCAGTGTATGCAGGAGATATTATACAGTATAGGAGATAATGTGAGACCAGTGTATGCAGGAGATATTATACAGTATAGGAGATAATGTGAGACCAGTGTATACAGGAGATATTATACAGTATAGGAGATAATGTGAGACCAGTGTATGCAGGAGATATTATACAATATAGGAGATAATGTGAGACCAGTGTATGCAGGAGATATTATACAGTATAGGAGATAATGTGTGACCAGTGTATACAGGAGATATTATACAGTATAGGAGATAATGTGAGACCAGTGTATACAGGAGATATTATACAGTATAGGAGATAATGTGAGACCAGTGTATACAGGAGATATTATACAGTATAGGAGATAATGTGAGACCAGTGTATGCAGGAGATATTATACAGTATAGGAGGTAATGTGAGACCAGTGTATACAGGAGATATTATACAGTATAGGAGATAATGTGAGACCAGTGTATACAGGAGACATTATACAGTATAGGAGATAATGTGAGACCAGTGTATACAGGAGATATTATACAGTATAGGAGATAATGTGAGACCAGTGTATACAGGAGATATTATACAGTATAGGAGATAATGTGAGACCAGTGTATACAGGAGATATTATACAGTATAGGAGGTAATGTGAGACCAGTGAATACAGGAGACATTATACAGTATAGGAGATAATGTGTGACCAGTGTATGCAGGAGATATTATACAGTATAGGAGATAATGTGAGACCAGTGTATACAGGAGACATTATACAGTATAGGAGATAATGTGAGACCAGTGTATACAGGAGATATTATACAGTATAGGAGGTAATGTGAGACCAGTGAATACAGGAGACATTATACAGTATAGGAGATAATGTGTGACCAGTGTATGCAGGAGATATTATACAGTATAGGAGATAATGTGTGACCAGTGTATACAGGAGACATTATACAGTATAGGAGATAATGTGAGACCAGTGTATACAGGAGATATTATACAGTATAGGAGATAATGTGAGACCAGTGTATGCAGGAGATATTATACAGTATAGGAGATAATGTGAGACCAGTGTATACAGGAGATATTATACAGTATAGGAGATAATGTGAGACCAGTGTATGCAGGAGATATTATACAGTATAGGAGATAATGTGTGACCAGTGTATACAGGAGATATTATACAGTATAGGAGATAATGTGAGACCAGTGTATGCAGGAGATATTATACAGTATAGGAGATAATGTGAGACCAGTGTATACAGGAGACATTATACAGTATAGGAGATAATGTGTGACCAGTGAATACAGGAGACATTATACAGTATAGGAGATAATGTGAGACCAGTGTATGCAGGAGATATTATACAGTATAGGAGATAATGTGAGACCAGTGTATGCAGGAGATATTATACAGTATAGGAGATAATGTGAGACCAGTGTATACAGGAGACATTATACAGTATAGGAGATAATGTGTGACCAGTGAATACAGGAGACATTATACAGTATAGGAGATAATGTGAGACCAGTGTATACAGGAGATATTATACAGTATAGGAGATAATGTGAGACCAGTGTATACAGGAGATATTATACAGTATAGGAGGTAATGTGAGACCAGTGTATACAGGAGATATTATACAGTATAGGAGATAATGTGTGACCAGTGAATACAGGAGACATTATACAGTATAGGAGATAATGTGTGACCAGTGTATACAGGAGATATTATACAGTATAGGAGATAATGTGAGACCAGTGTATACAGGAGATATTATACAGTATAGGAGGTAATGTGAGACCAGTGTATACAGGAGATATTATACAGTATAGGAGATAATGTGTGACCAGTGTATACAGGAGATATTATACAGTATAGGAGGTAATGTGAGACCAGTGTATACAGGAGATATTATACAGTATAGGAGATAATGTGAGACCAGTGTATGCAGGAGATATTATACAGTATAGGAGATAATGTGAGACCAGTGTATACAGGAGACATTATACAGTATAGGAGATAATGTGAGACCAGTGTATACAGGAGACATTATACAGTATAGGAGGTAATGTGAGACCAGTGTATACAGGAGATATTATACAGTATAGGAGATAATGTGAGACCAGTGTATGCAGGAGATATTATACAGTATAGGAGATAATGTGAGACCAGTGTATACAGGAGATATTATACAGTATAGGAGATAATGTGTGACCAGTGTATGCAGGAGATATTATACAGTATAGGAGATAATGTGAGACCAGTGTATGCAGGAGATATTATACAGTATAGGAGGTAATGTGTGACCAGTGTATGCAGGAGACATTATACAGTATAGGAGATAATGTGAGACCAGTGTATGCAGGAGACATTATACAGTATAGGAGATAATGTGAGACCAGTGTATACAGGAGATATTATACAGTATAGGAGATAATGTGAGACCAGTGTATGCAGGAGACATTATACAGTATAGGAGATAATGTGAGACCAGTGTATACAGGAGATATTATACAGTATAGGAGATAATGTGAGACCAGTGTATGCAGGGGGCATTATACAGTATAGGAGATAATGTGAGACCAGTGTATGCAGGAGATATTATACAGTATAGGAGATAATGTGAGACCAGTGTATACAGGAGACATTATACAGTATAGGAGATAATGTGAGACCAGTGTATACAGGAGATATTATACAGTATAGGAGATAATGTGAGACCAGTGTATGCAGGAGACATTATACAGTATAGGAGATAATGTGAGACCAGTGTATACAGGAGACATTATACAGTATAGGAGATAATGTGAGACCAGTGTATACAGGAGATATTATACAGTATAGGAGATAATGTGAGACCAGTGTATGCAGGAGATATTATACAGTATAGGAGATAATGTGAGACCAGTGTATGCAGGAGACATTATACAGTATAGGAGGTAATGTGTGACCAGTGTATGCAGGAGATATTATACAGTATAGGAGATAATGTGAGACCAGTGTATACAGGATATATTATACAGTATAGGAGATAATGTGAGACCAGTGTATGCAGGAGATATTATACAGTATAGGAGATAATGTGAGACCAGTGTATGCAGGAGACATTATACAGTATAGGAGATAATGTGAGACCAGTGTATGCAGGAGATATTATACAGTATAGGAGATAATGTGAGACCAGTGTATGCAGGAGATATTATACAGTATAGGAGATAATGTGAGACCAGTGTATACAGGAGACATTATACAGTATAGGAGATAATGTGAGACCAGTGTATACAGGAGATATTATACAGTATAGGAGATAATGTGAGACCAGTGTATACAGGAGACATTATACAGTATAGGAGATAATGTGAGACCAGTGTATACAGGAGACATTATACAGTATAGGAGATAATGTGAGACCAGTGTATACAGGAGATATTATACAGTATAGGAGATAATGTGAGACCAGTGTATGCAGGAGACATTATACAGTATAGGAGATAATGTGAGACCAGTGTATGCAGGAGATATTATACAGTATAGGAGATAATGTGAGACCAGTGTATGCAGGAGACATTATACAGTATAGGAGATAATGTGAGACCAGTGTATGCAGGAGATATTATACAGTATAGGAGATAATGTGAGACCAGTGTATACAGGAGATATTATACAGTATAGGAGATAATGTGAGACCAGTGTATACAGGAGACATTATACAGTATAGGAGATAATGTGAGACCAGTGTATACAGGAGATATTATACAGTATAGGAGATAATGTGAGACCAGTGTATGCAGGAGACATTATACAGTATAGGAGATAATGTGAGACCAGTGTATGCAGGAGATATTATACAGTATAGGAGATAATGTGAGACCAGTGTATGCAGGAGATATTATACAGTATAGGAGATAATGTGAGACCAGTGTATGCAGGAGACATTATACAGTATAGGAGATAATGTGAGACCAGTGTATGCAGGAGATATTATACAGTATAGGAGATAATGTGAGACCAGTGTATACAGGAGATATTATACAGTATAGGAGATAATGTGAGACCAGTGTATACAGGAGATATTATACAGTATAGGAGATAATGTGAGACCAGTGTATACAGGAGATATTATACAGTATAGGAGATAATGTGAGACCAGTGTATGCAGGAGATATTATACAGTATAGGAGGTAATGTGAGACCAGTGTATGCAGGAGATATTATACAGTATAGGAGATAATGTGAGACCAGTGTATACAGGAGATATTATACAGTATAGGAGATAATGTGAGACCAGTGTATGCAGGAGACATTATACAGTATAGGAGATAATGTGAGACCAGTGTATACAGGAGATATTATACAGTATAGGAGATAATGTGAGACCAGTGTATGCAGGAGACATTATACAGTATAGGAGGTAATGTGAGACCAGTGTATGCAGGAGATATTATACAGTATAGGAGATAATGTGAGACCAGTGTATGCAGGAGATATTATACAGTATAGGAGATAATGTGAGACCAGTGTATGCAGGAGACATTATACAGTATAGGAGGTAATGTGAGACCAGTGTATGCAGGAGATATTATACAGTATAGGAGATAATGTGAGACCAGTGTATGCAGGAGATATTATACAGTATAGGAGATAATGTGAGACCAGTGTATGCAGGAGACATTATACAGTATAGGAGATAATGTGAGACCAGTGTATGCAGGAGATATTATACAGTATAGGAGATAATGTGAGACCAGTGTATACAGGAGACATTATACAGTATAGGAGATAATGTGAGACCAGTGTATACAGGAGATATTATACAGTATAGGAGATAATGTGAGACCAGTGTATGCAGGAGATATTATACAGTATAGGAGATAATGTGAGACCAGTGTATACAGGAGACATTATACAGTATAGGAGATAATGTGAGACCAGTGTATACAGGAGATATTATACAGTATAGGAGATAATGTGAGACCAGTGTATACAGGAGACATTATACAGTATAGGAGGTAATGTGAGACCAGTGTATGCAGGAGACATTATACAGTATAGGAGATAATGTGAGACCAGTGTATACAGGAGATATTATACAGTATAGGAGGTAATGTGAGACCAGTGTATACAGGAGACATTATACAGTATAGGAGATAATGTGAGACCAGTGTATACAGGAGATATTATACAGTATAGGAGATAATGTGAGACCAGTGTATGCAGGAGATATTATACAGTATAGGAGATAATGTGAGACCAGTGTATACAGGAGACATTATACAGTATAGGAGATAATGTGAGACCAGTGTATACAGGAGATATTATACAGTATAGGAGATAATGTGAGACCAGTGTATACAGGAGACATTATACAGTATAGGAGATAATGTGAGACCAGTGTATACAGGAGACATTATACAGTATAGGAGATAATGTGAGACCAGTGTATGCAGGAGATATTATACAGTATAGGAGATAATGTGAGACCAGTGTATGCAGGAGACATTATACAGTATAGGAGGTAATGTGAGACCAGTGTATGCAGGAGATATTATACAGTATAGGAGATAATGTGAGACCAGTGTATGCAGGAGACATTATACAGTATAGGAGATAATGTGAGACCAGTGTATGCAGGAGATATTATACAGTATAGGAGATAATGTGAGACCAGTGTATGCAGGAGATATTATACAGTATAGGAGATAATGTGAGACCAGTGTATACAGGAGACATTATACAGTATAGGAGATAATGTGAGACCAGTGTATACAGGAGATATTATACAGTATAGGAGATAATGTGAGACCAGTGTATACAGGAGACATTATACAGTATAGGAGATAATGTGAGACCAGTGTATACAGGAGACATTATACAGTATAGGAGATAATGTGAGACCAGTGTATACAGGAGATATTATACAGTATAGGAGATAATGTGAGACCAGTGTATGCAGGAGACATTATACAGTATAGGAGATAATGTGAGACCAGTGTATGCAGGAGATATTATACAGTATAGGAGATAATGTGAGACCAGTGTATGCAGGAGACATTATACAGTATAGGAGATAATGTGAGACCAGTGTATGCAGGAGACATTATACAGTATAGGAGATAATGTGAGACCAGTGTATGCAGGAGATATTATACAGTATAGGAGATAATGTGAGACCAGTGTATACAGGAGATATTATACAGTATAGGAGATAATGTGAGACCAGTGTATACAGGAGACATTATACAGTATAGGAGATAATGTGAGACCAGTGTATACAGGAGATATTATACAGTATAGGAGATAATGTGAGACCAGTGTATACAGGAGACATTATACAGTATAGGAGATAATGTGAGACCAGTGTATGCAGGAGACATTATACAGTATAGGAGATAATGTGAGACCAGTGTATACAGGAGACATTATACAGTATAGGAGATAATGTGAGACCAGTGTATGCAGGAGATATTATACAGTATAGGAGATAATGTGAGACCAGTGTATGCAGGAGACATTATACAGTATAGGAGGTAATGTGTGACCAGTGTATGCAGGAGATATTATACAGTATAGGAGATAATGTGAGACCAGTGTATACAGGAGATATTATACAGTATAGGAGATAATGTGAGACCAGTGTATACAGGAGACATTATACAGTATAGGAGATAATGTGAGACCAGTGTATACAGGAGATATTATACAGTATAGGAGATAATGTGAGACCAGTGTATGCAGGAGATATTATACAGTATAGGAGATAATGTGAGACCAGTGTATGCAGGAGACATTATACAGTATAGGAGGTAATGTGAGACCAGTGTATGCAGGAGATATTATACAGTATAGGAGATAATGTGAGACCAGTGTATACAGGAGATATTATACAGTATAGGAGATAATGTGAGACCAGTGTATACAGGAGACATTATACAGTATAGGAGATAATGTGAGACCAGTGTATACAGGAGATATTATACAGTATAGGAGATAATGTGAGACCAGTGTATACAGGAGACATTATACAGTATAGGAGATAATGTGAGACCAGTGTATGCAGGAGACATTATACAGTATAGGAGATAATGTGAGACCAGTGTATACAGGAGACATTATACAGTATAGGAGATAATGTGAGACCAGTGTATGCAGGAGATATTATACAGTATAGGAGATAATGTGAGACCAGTGTATGCAGGAGACATTATACAGTATAGGAGATAATGTGAGACCAGTGTATGCAGGAGATATTATACAGTATAGGAGATAATGTGAGACCAGTGTATGCAGGAGATATTATACAGTATAGGAGATAATGTGAGACCAGTGTATACAGGAGACATTATACAGTATAGGAGATAATGTGAGACCAGTGTATACAGGAGATATTATACAGTATAGGAGAATGTGAGACCAGTGTATACAGGAGACATTATACAGTATAGGAGATAATGTGAGACCAGTGTATACAGGAGACATTATACAGTATAGGAGATAATGTGAGACCAGTGTATACAGGAGATATTATACAGTATAGGAGATAATGTGAGACCAGTGTATGCAGGAGACATTATACAGTATAGGAGATAATGTGAGACCAGTGTATGCAGGAGATATTATACAGTATAGGAGATAATGTGAGACCAGTGTATGCAGGAGACATTATACAGTATAGGAGATAATGTGAGACCAGTGTATGCAGGAGATATTATACAGTATAGGAGATAATGTGAGACCAGTGTATACAGGAGATATTATACAGTATAGGAGATAATGTGAGACCAGTGTATACAGGAGAC
Organism: Dendrobates tinctorius; assembly: GCF_039654945.1. Taxonomy (NCBI): domain Eukaryota; kingdom Metazoa; phylum Chordata; class Amphibia; order Anura; family Dendrobatidae; genus Dendrobates; species Dendrobates tinctorius. The sequence continues at coordinate 12,339 of NW_027362181.1, read as the reverse complement.
ATTATACAGTATAGGAGATAATGTGAGACCAGTGTATGCAGGAGATATTATACAGTATAGGAGATAATGTGAGACCAGTGTATGCAGGAGACATTATACAGTATAGGAGATAATGTGAGACCAGTGTATGCAGGAGATATTATACAGTATAGGAGATAATGTGAGACCAGTGTATACAGGAGATATTATACAGTATAGGAGGTAATGTGTGACCAGTGTATACAGGAGACATTATACAGTATAGGAGATAATGTGTGACCAGTGTATACAGGAGATATTATACAGTATAGGAGATAATGTGAGACCAGTGTATACAGGAGATATTATACAGTATAGGAGATAATGTGAGACCAGTGTATACAGGAGATATTATACAGTATAGGAGATAATGTGAGACCAGTGTATACAGGAGATATTATACAGTATAGGAGATAATGTGAGACCAGTGTATGCAGGAGATATTATACAGTATAGGAGGTAATGTGAGACCAGTGTATGCAGGAGATATTATACAGTATAGGAGATAATGTGAGACCAGTGCATACAGGAGATATTATAGAGTATAGGAGATAATGTGTGACCAGTGTATACAGGAGATATTATACAGTATAGGAGGTAATGTGAGACCAGTGTATGCAGGAGATATTATACAGTATAGGAGATAATGTGAGACCAGTGTATGCAGGAGATATTATACAGTATAGGAGATAATGTGAGACCAGTGTATGCAGGAGACATTATACAGTATAGGAGATAATGTGAGACCAGTGTATACAGGAGATATTATACAGTATAGGAGGTAATGTGAGACCAGTGTATGCAGGAGATATTATACAGTATAGGAGATAATGTGAGACCAGTGTATGCAGGAGACATTATACAGTATAGGAGATAATGTGAGACCAGTGTATACAGGAGATATTATACAGTATAGGAGGTAATGTGAGACCAGTGTATGCAGGAGATATTATACAGTATAGGAGATAATGTGAGACCAGTGTATGCAGGAGATATTATACAGTATAGGAGATAATGTGAGACCAGTGTATGCAGGAGATATTATACAGTATAGGAGATAATGTGTGACCAGTGTATACAGGAGATATTATACAGTATAGGAGATAATGTGAGACCAGTGTATGCAGGAGATATTATACAGTATAGGAGATAATGTGTGACCAGTGTATACAGGAGATATTATACAGTATAGGAGATAATGTGAGACCAGTGTATACAGGAGACATTATACAGTATAGGAGATAATGTGAGACCAGTGTATACAGGAGACATTATACAGTATAGGAGATAATGTGAGACCAGTGTATACAGGAGACATTATACAGTATAGGAGATAATGTGAGACCAGTGTATACAGGAGATATTATACAGTATAGGAGGTAATGTGAGACCAGTGTATACAGGAGATATTATACAGTATAGGAGATAATGTGAGACCAGTGTATACAGGAGATATTATACAGTATAGGAGATAATGTGAGACCAGTGTATACAGGAGATATTATACAGTATAGGAGATAATGTGAGACCAGTGTATACAGGAGATATTATACAGTATAGGAGATAATGTGAGACCAGTGTATGCAGGAGATATTATACAGTATAGGAGATAATGTGAGACCAGTGTATGCAGGAGACATTATACAGTATAGGAGATAATGTGAGACCAGTGTATACAGGAGATATTATACAGTATAGGAGATAATGTGAGACCAGTGTATACAGGAGATATTATACAGTATAGGAGATAATGTGAGACCAGTGTATGCAGGAGATATTATACAGTATAGGAGATAATGTGAGACCAGTGTATACAGGAGATATTATACAGTATAGGAGATAATGTGTGACCAGTGTATACAGGAGATATTATACAGTATAGGAGATAATGTGAGACCAGTGTATACAGGAGACATTATACAGTATAGGAGATAATGTGAGACCAGTGTATACAGGAGATATTATACAGTATAGGAGATAATGTGAGACCAGTGTATACAGGAGATATTATACAGTATAGGAGATAATGTGAGACCAGTGTATACAGGAGACATTATACAGTATAGGAGATAATGTGAGACCAGTGTATACAGGAGACATTATACAGTATAGGAGATAATGTGAGACCAGTGTATACAGGAGATATTATACAGTATAGGAGATAATGTGAGACCAGTGTATACAGGAGATATTATACAGTATAGGAGATAATGTGAGACCAGTGTATGCAGGAGATATTATACAGTATAGGAGATAATGTGTGACCAGTGTATACAGGAGATATTATACAGTATAGGAGATAATGTGAGACCAGTGTATACAGGAGATATTATACAGTATAGGAGATAATGTGAGACCAGTGTATACAGGAGATATTATACAGTATAGGAGATAATGTGAGACCAGTGTATACAGGAGATATTATACAGTATAGGAGGTAATGTGAGACCAGTGTATGCAGGAGATATTATACAGTATAGGAGATAATGTGAGACCAGTGTATGCAGGAGATATTATACAGTATAGGAGATAATGTGAGACCAGTGTATGCAGGAGATATTATACAGTATAGGAGATAATGTGAGACCAGTGTATGCAGGAGACATTATACAGTATAGGAGATAATGTGGGACCAGTGTATGCAGGAGATATTATACAGTATAGGAGATAATGTGAGACCAGTGTATGCAGGAGATATTATACAGTATAGGAGATAATGTGAGACCAGTGTATGCAGGAGATATTATACAGTATAGGAGATAATGTGAGGACCAGTGTATACAGGAGATATTATACAGTATAGGAGATAATGTGTGACCAGTGTATGCAGGAGATATTATACAGTATAGGAGATAATGTGAGACCAGTGTATGCAGGAGATATTATACAGTATAGGAGATAATGTGGGACCAGTGTATACAGGAGACATTATACAGTATAGGAGATAATGTGTGACCAGTGTATACAGGAGATATTATACAGTATAGGAGATAATGTGAGACCAGTGTATACAGGAGATATTATACAGTATAGGAGATAATGTGAGACCAGTGTATACAGGAGATATTATACAGTATAGGAGATAATGTGAGACCAGTGTATACAGGAGATATTATACAGTATAGGAGATAATGTGAGACCAGTGTATACAGGAGATATTATACAGTATAGGAGATAATGTGAGACCAGTGTATGCAGGAGATATTATACAGTATAGGAGATAATGTGAGACCAGTGTATACAGGAGATATTATACAGTATAGGAGATAATGTGAGACCAGTGTATACAGGAGATATTATACAGTATAGGAGATAATGTGAGACCAGTGTATACAGGAGATATTATACAGTATAGGAGATAATGTGAGACCAGTGTATACAGGAGATATTATACAGTATAGGAGATAATGTGAGACCAGTGTATGCAGGAGATATTATACAGTATAGGAGATAATGTGAGACCAGTGTATACAGGAGATATTATACAGTATAGGAGATAATGTGTGACCAGTGTATACAGGAGATATTATACAGTATAGGAGATAATGTGAGACCAGTGTATACAGGAGATATTATACAGTATAGGAGATAATGTGAGACCAGTGTATACAGGAGATATTATACAGTATAGGAGATAATGTGAGACCAGTGTATACAGGAGATATTATACAGTATAGGAGATAATGTGTGACCAGTGTATACAGGAGATATTATACAGTATAGGAGATAATGTGAGACCAGTGTATACAGGAGACATTATACAGTATAGGAGATAATGTGAGACCAGTGTATACAGGAGATATTATACAGTATAGGAGATAATGTGAGACCAGTGTATACAGGAGATATTATACAGTATAGGAGATAATGTGTGACCAGTGTATGCAGGAGATATTATACAGTATAGGAGATAATGTGTGACCAGTGTATACAGGAGACATTATACAGTATAGGAGATAATGTGAGACCAGTGTATACAGGAGATATTATACAGTATAGGAGATAATGTGAGACCAGTGTATACAGGAGATATTATACAGTATAGGAGATAATGTGTGACCAGTGTATGCAGGAGACATTATACAGTATAGGAGATAATGTGAGACCAGTGTATACAGGAGATATTATACAGTATAGGAGATAATGTGAGACCAGTGTATACAGGAGACTATTATACAGTATAGGAGATAATGTGAGACCAGTGTATACAGGAGATATTATACAGTATAGGAGATAATGTGAGACCAGTGTATACAGGAGACATTATACAGTATAGGAGATAATGTGAGACCAGTGTATACAGGAGATATTATACAGTATAGGAGATAATGTGTGACCAGTGTATACAGGAGATATTATACAGTATAGGAGATAATGTGAGACCAGTGTATACAGGAGACATTATACAGTATAGGAGATAATGTGAGACCAGTGTATACAGGAGACATTATACAGTATAGGAGATAATGTGAGACCAGTGTATACAGGAGATATTATACAGTATAGGAGATAATGTGAGACCAGTGTATGCAGGAGATATTATACAGTATAGGAGATAATGTGAGACCAGTGTATACAGGAGACATTATACAGTATAGGAGATAATGTGAGACCAGTGTATACAGGAGATATTATACAGTATAGGAGATAATGTGAGACCAGTGTATGCAGGAGATATTATACAGTATAGGAGATAATGTGAGACCAGTGTATGCAGGAGATATTATACAGTATAGGAGATAATGTGAGACCAGTGTATGCAGGAGATATTATACAGTATAGGAGATAATGTGAGACCAGTGTATACAGGAGATATTATACAGTATAGGAGATAATGTGAGACCAGTGTATACAGGAGATATTATACAGTATAGGAGATAATGTGAGACCAGTGTATACAGGAGATATTATACAGTATAGGAGATAATGTGAGACCAGTGTATGCAGGAGATATTATACAGTATAGGAGATAATGTGAGACCAGTGTATACAGGAGATATTATACAGTATAGGAGATAATGTGAGACCAGTGTATACAGGAGATATTATACAGTATAGGAGGTAATGTGAGACCAGTGTATACAGGAGATATTATACAGTATAGGAGATAATGTGAGACCAGTGTATACAGGAGATATTATACAGTATAGGAGATAATGTGAGACCAGTGTATACAGGAGATATTATACAGTATAGGAGATAATGTGAGACCAGTGTATACAGGAGATATTATACAGTATAGGAGATAATGTGAGACCAGTGTATACAGGAGATATTATACAGTATAGGAGATAATGTGAGACCAGTGTATACAGGAGATATTATACAGTATAGGAGATAATGTGAGACCAGTGTATACAGGAGATATTATACAGTATAGGAGATAATGTGAGACCAGTGTATACAGGAGATATTATACAGTATAGGAGATAATGTGAGACCAGTGTATACAGGAGATATTATACAGTATAGGAGATAATGTGAGACCAGTGTATACAGGAGATATTATACAGTATAGGAGATAATGTGAGACCAGTGTATACAGGAGATATTATACAGTATAGGAGATAATGTGAGACCAGTGTATACAGGAGATATTATACAGTATAGGAGATAATGTGAGACCAGTGTATACAGGAGATATTATACAGTATAGGAGATAATGTGAGACCAGTGTATACAGGAGATATTATACAGTATAGGAGATAATGTGAGACCAGTGTATACAGGAGATATTATACAGTATAGGAGATAATGTGAGACCAGTGTATACAGGAGATATTATACAGTATAGGAGATAATGTGAGACCAGTGTATACAGGAGATATTATACAGTATAGGAGATAATGTGAGACCAGTGTATGCAGGAGACATTATACAGTATAGGAGATAATGTGAGACCAGTGTATACAGGAGATATTATACAGTATAGGAGATAATGTGAGACCAGTGTATACAGGAGATATTATACAGTATAGGAGATAATGTGAGACCAGTGTATACAGGAGATATTATACAGTATAGGAGATAATGTGAGACCAGTGTATACAGGAGATATTATACAGTATAGGAGATAATGTGAGACCAGTGTATACAGGAGATATTATACAGTATAGGAGATAATGTGAGACCAGTGTATGCAGGAGACATTATACAGTATAGGAGATAATGTGAGACCAGTGTATGCAGGAGATATTATACAGTATAGGAGATAATGTGTGACCAGTGTATACAGGAGACATTATACAGTATAGGAGATAATGTGTGACCAGTGTATACAGGAGATATTATACAGTATAGGAGATAATGTGAGACCAGTGTATACAGGAGACATTATACAGTATAGGAGATAATGTGTGACCAGTGTATACAGGAGATATTATACAGTATAGGAGATAATGTGAGACCAGTGTATACAGGAGATATTATACAGTATAGGAGATAATGTGAGACCAGTGTATGCAGGAGACATTATACAGTATAGGAGATAATGTGTGACCAGTGTATACAGGAGATATTATACAGTATAGGAGATAATGTGAGACCAGTGTATACAGGAGATATTATACAGTATAGGAGATAATGTGAGACCAGTGTATGCAGGAGATATTATACAGTATAGGAGATAATGTGTGACCAGTGTATACAGGAGACATTATACAGTATAGGAGATAATGTGAGACCAGTGTATACAGGAGATATTATACAGTATAGGAGGTAATGTGGGACCAGTGTATACAGGACATATTATACAGTATAGGAGATAATGTGTGACCAGTGTATACAGGAGACATTATACAGTATAGGAGATAATGTGTGACCAGTGTATACAGGACATATTATACAGTATAGGAGATAATGTGAGACCAGTGTATACAGGAGACATTATACAGTATAGGAGATAATGTGAGACCAGTGTATACAGGAGACATTATACAGTATAGGAGATAATGTGTGACCAGTGTATACAGGAGATATTATACAGTATAGGAGGTAATGTGGGACCAGTGTATACAGGACATATTATACAGTATAGGAGATAATGTGTGACCAGTGTATACAGGAGACATTATACAGTATAGGAGATAATGTGTGACCAGTGTATACAGGACATATTATACAGTATAGGAGATAATGTGAGACCAGTGTATACAGGAGACATTATACAGTATAGGAGATAATGTGAGACCAGTGTATACAGGAGACATTATACAGTATAGGAGATAATGTGGGACCAGTGTATACAGGAGATATTATACAGTATAGGAGGTAATGTGAGACCAGTGTATACAGGAGATATTATACAGTATAGGAGGTAATGTGAGACCAGTGTATACAGGAGATATTATACAGTATAGGAGATAATGTGGGACCAGTGTATACAGGAGATATTATACAGTATAGGAGGTAATGTGAGACCAGTGTATACAGGAGATATTATACAGTATAGGAGATAATGTGGGACCAGTGTATACAGGAGATATTATACAGTATAGGAGATAATGTGGGACCAGTGTATACAGGAGATATTATACAGTATAGGAGATAATGTGAGACCAGTGTATACAGGAGATATTATACAGTATAGGAGATAATGTGGGACCAGTGTATACAGGAGACATTATACAGTATAGGAGATAATGTGTGACCAGTGTATACAGGAGATATTATACAGTATAGGAGATAATGTGAGACCAGTGTATACAGGAGATATTATACAGTATAGGAGATAATGTGTGACCAGTGTATACAGGAGATATTATACAGTATAGGAGATAATGTATGACCAGTGTATACAGGAGATATTATACAGTATAGGAGATAATGTGTGACCAGTGTATACAGGAGATATTATACAGTATAGGAGATAATGTGGGACCAGTGTATACAGGAGATATTATACAGTATAGGAGATAATGTGAGACCAGTGTATACAGGAGATATTATACAGTATAGGAGATAATGTGAGACCAGTGTATACAGGAGATATTATACAGTATAGGAGGTAATGTGAGACCAGTGTATACAGGAGATATTATACAGTATAGGAGATAATGTGGGACCAGTGTATACAGGAGATATTATACAGTATAGGAGGTAATGTGAGACCAGTGTATACAGGAGATATTATACAGTATAGGAGATAATGTGAGACCAGTGTATACAGGAGATATTATACAGTATAGGAGATAATGTGAGACCAGTGTATACAGGAGATATTATACAGTATAGGAGATAATGTGAGACCAGTGTATACAGGAGATATTATACAGTATAGGAGATAATGTGAGACCAGTGTATGCAGGAGATATTATACAGTATAGGAGATAATGTGAGACCAGTGTATACAGGAGATATTATACAGTATAGGAGATAATGTGTGACCAGTGTATACAGGAGATATTATACAGTATAGGAGATAATGTGGGACCAGTGTATACAGGAGATATTATACAGTATAGGAGGTAATGTGAGACCAGTGTATACAGGAGATATTATACAGTATAGGAGATAATGTGTGACCAGTGTATACAGGAGATATTATACAGTATAGGAGATAATGTGTGACCAGTGTATACAGGAGATATTATACAGTATAGGAGATAATGTGTGACCAGTGTATACAGGAGATATTATACAGTATAGGAGATAATGTGTGACCAGTGTATACAGGAGATATTATACAGTATAGGAGGTAATGTGTGACCAGTGTATACAGGAGATATTATATAGTATAGGAGATAATGTGAGACCAGTGTATACAGGAGATATTATACAGTATAGGAGATAATGTGGGACCAGTGTATACAGGAGATATTATACAGTATAGGAGATAATGTGTGACCAGTGTATACAGGAGATATTATACAGTATAGGAGATAATGTGAGACCAGTGTATACAGGAGATATTATACAGTATAGGAGATAATGTGAGACCAGTGTATACAGGAGATATTATACAGTATAGGAGATAATGTGAGACCAGTGTATACAGGAGACATTATACAGTATAGGAGATAATGTGAGACCAGTGTATACAGGAGACATTATACAGTATAGGAGATAATGTGAGACCAGTGTATGCAGGAGATATTATACAGTATAGGAGATAATGTGAGACCAGTGTATACAGGAGACATTATACAGTATAGGAGATAATGTGAGACCAGTGTATACAGGAGATATTATACAGTATAGGAGATAATGTGAGACCAGTGTATAGAGGAGATATTATACAGTATAGGAGATAATGTGAGACCAGTGTATAGAGGAGATATTATACAGTATAGGAGATAATGTGTGACCAGTGTATACAGGAGATATTATACAGTATAGGAGATAATGTGTGACCAGTGTATACAGGAGACATTATACAGTATAGGAGATAATGTGTGACCAGTGTATACAGGAGATATTATACAGTATAGGAGATAATGTGAGACCAGTGTATACAGGAGATATTATACAGTATAGGAGATAATGTGTGACCAGTGTATACAGGAGACATTATACAGTATAGGAGATAATGTGTGACCAGTGTATACAGGAGACATTATACAGTATAGGAGATAATGTGAGACCAGTGTATACAGGAGATATTATACAGTATAGGAGATAATGTGTGACCAGTGTATACAGGAGATATTATACAGTATAGGAGATAATGTGAGACCAGTGTATACAGGAGATATTATACAGTATAGGAGATAATGTGAGACCAGTGTATAGAGGAGATATTATACAGTATAGGAGATAATGTGTGACCAGTGTATACAGGAGATATTATACAGTATAGGAGATAATGTGAGACCAGTGTATACAGGAGATATTATACAGTATAGGAGATAATGTGAGACCAGTGTATGCAGGAGATATTATACAGTATAGGAGATAATGTGAGACCAGTGTATACAGGAGATATTATACAGTATAGGAGGTAATGTGAGACCAGTGTATGCAGGAGATATTATACAGTATAGGAGATAATGTGAGACCAGTGTATACAGGAGATATTATACAGTATAGGAGATAATGTGTGACCAGTGTATACAGGAGATATTATACAGTATAGGAGATAATGTGTGACCAGTGTATACAGGAGATATTATACAGTATAGGAGATAATGTGAGACCAGTGTCTACAGGAGACATTATACAGTATAGGAGATAATGTGTGACCAGTGTATACAGGAGATATTATACAGTATAGGAGATAATGTGTGACCAGTGTATACAGGAGATATTATACAGTATAGGAGATAATGTGAGACCAGTGTATACAGGAGACATTATACAGTATAGGAGATAATGTGTGACCAGTGTATACAGGAGACATTATACAGTATAGGCGATAATGTGAGACCAGTGTATACAGGAGATATTATACAGTATAGGAGGTAATGTGAGACCAGTGTATACAGGAGATATTATACAGTATAGGAGATAATGTGGGACCAGTGTATGCAGGAGATATTATACAGTATAGGAGATAATGTGGGACCAGTGTATGCAGGAGATATTATACAGTATAGGAGATAATGTGGGACCAGTGTATGCAGGAGATATTATACAGTATAGGAGATAATGTGGGACCAGTGTATGCAGGAGATATTATACAGTATAGGAGATAATGTGTGACCAGTGTATACAGGAGATATTATACAGTATAGGAGATAATGTGAGACCAGTGTATACAGGAGATATTATACAGTATAGGAGATAATGTGTGACCAGTGTATACAGGAGATATTATACAGTATAGGAGATAATGTGTGACCAGTGTATACAGGAGATATTATACAGTATAGGAGATAATGTGAGACCAGTGTATACAGGAGATATTATACAGTATAGGAGATAATGTGTGACCAGTGTATACAGGAGATATTATACAGTATAGGAGATAATGTGTGACCAGTGTATACAGGAGATATTATACAGTATAGGAGATAATGTGAGACCAGTGTATACAGGAGATATTATACAGTATAGGAGGTAATGTGAGACCAGTGTATACAGGAGATATTATACAGTATAGGAGATAATGTGAGACCAGTGTATACAGGAGATATTATACAGTATAGGAGGTAATGTGAGACCAGTGTATACAGGAGATATTATACAGTATAGGAGATAATGTGTGACCAGTGTATACAGGAGACATTATACAGTATAGGAGATAATGTGAGACCAGTGTATACAGGAGATATTATACAGTATAGGAGATAATGTGTGACCAGTGTATACAGGAGATATTATACAGTATAGGAGATAATGTGAGACCAGTGTATACAGGAGATATTATACAGTATAGGAGATAATGTGAGACCAGTGTATACAGGAGATATTATACAGTATAGGAGATAATGTGTGACCAGTGTATACAGGAGATATTATACAGTATAGGAGATAATGTGAGACCAGTGTATACAGGAGATATTATACAGTATAGGAGATAATGTGAGACCAGTGTATACAGGAGATATTATACAGTATAGGAGGTAATGTGAGACCAGTGTATACAGGAGATATTATACAGTATAGGAGGTAATGTGAGACCAGTGTATACAGGAGATATTATACAGTATAGGAGGTAATGTGAGACCAGTGTATGCAGGAGACATTATACAGTATAGGAGATAATGTGTGACCAGTGTATACAGGAGATATTATACAGTATAGGAGATAATGTGAGACCAGTGTATACAGGAGATATTATACAGTATAGGAGGTAATGTGAGACCAGTGTATGCAGGAGACATTATACAGTATAGGAGATAATGTGAGACCAGTGTATACAGGAGATATTATACAGTATAGGAGATAATGTGAGACCAGTGTATACAGGAGACATTATACAGTATAGGAGATAATGTGAGACCAGTGTATACAGGAGACATTATACAGTATAGGAGATAATGTGAGACCAGTGTATACAGGAGATATTATACAGTATAGGAGATAATGTGAGACCAGTGTATACAGGAGATATTATACAGTATAGGAGATAATGTGAGACCAGTGTATACAGGAGATATTATACAGTATAGGAGATAATGTGAGACCAGTGTATACAGGAGATATTATACAGTATAGGAGATAATGTGAGACCAGTGTATACAGGAGATATTATACAGTATAGGAGATAATGTGTGACCAGTGTATACAGGAGATATTATACAGTATAGGAGATAATGTGAGACCAGTGTATACAGGAGATATTATACAGTATAGGAGATAATGTGAGACAGTGTATACAGGAGATATTATACAGTATAGGAGGTAATGTGAGACCAGTGTATACAGGAGATATTATACAGT
>NW_027362180.1:150000-212223 GCF_039654945.1 Dendrobates tinctorius | reverse complement strand
CCCCCCCCTCCCCTCACCCAACCCCCTAACCCTAACCACCCCCACCCCCGTCACCTAACCCCTAACCCCCTAACCCTAACCCTAACCCTAACCACCCTAACCCTAACCCTAACCCTAACCAACCACCTAACCCTAAACCCTAACCCTAACCCCCTAACCCTAACCCTAACCCTAACCCTAACCCTAACCCTAACCCTAACCCTAACCCTAACCCCTAACCCTAACCCTAACCCTAACCCTAACCCTAACCCTAACCCTAACCCTAACCCTAACCCTAACCCTAACCCTAACCCTAACCCTAACCCTAACCCTAACCCTAACCCTAACCCTAACCCTAACCCTAACCCTAACCCTAACCCTAACCCTAACCCTAACCCTAACCCTAACCCTAACCCTAACCCTAACCCTAACCCTAACCCTAACCCTAACCCTAACCCTAACCCTAACCCTAACCCTAACCCTAACCCTAACCCTAACCCTAACCCTAACCCTAACCCTAACCCTAACCCTAACCCTAACCCTAACCCTAACCCTAACCCTAACCCTAACCCTAACCCTAACCCTAACCCTAACCCTAACCCTAACCCTAACCCTAACCCTAACCCTAACCCTAACCCTAACCCTAACCCTAACCCTAACCCTAACCCTAACCCTAACCCTAACCCTAACCCTAACCCTAACCCTAACCCTAACCCTAACCCTAACCCTAACCCTAACCCTAACCCTAACCCTAACCCTAACCCTAACCCTAACCCTAACCCTAACCCTAACCCTAACCCTAACCCTAACCCTAACCCTAACCCTAACCCTAACCCTAACCCTAACCCTAACCCTAACCCTAACCCTAACCCTAACCCTAACCCTAACCCTAACCCTAACCCTAACCCTAACCCTAACCCTAACCCTAACCCTAACCCTAACCCTAACCCTAACCCTAACCCTAACCCTAACCCTAACCCTAACCCTAACCCTAACCCTAACCCTAACCCTAACCCTAACCCTAACCCTAACCCTAACCCTAACCCTAACCCTAACCCTAACCCTAACCCTAACCCTAACCCTAACCCTAACCCTAACCCTAACCCTAACCCTAACCCTAACCCTAACCCTAACCCTAACCCTAACCCTAACCCTAACCCTAACCCTAACCCTAACCCTAACCCTAACCCTAACCCTAACCCTAACCCTAACCCTAACCCTAACCCTAACCCTAACCCTAACCCTAACCCTAACCCTAACCCTAACCCTAACCCTAACCCTAACCCTAACCCTAACCCTAACCCTAACCCTAACCCTAACCCTAACCCTAACCCTAACCCTAACCCTAACCCTAACCCTAACCCTAACCCTAACCCTAACCCTAACCCTAACCCTAACCCTAACCCTAACCCTAACCCTAACCCTAACCCTAACCCTAACCCTAACCCTAACCCTAACCCTAACCCTAACCCTAACCCTAACCCTAACCCTAACCCTAACCCTAACCCTAACCCTAACCCTAACCCTAACCCTAACCCTAACCCTAACCCTAACCCTAACCCTAACCCTAACCCTAACCCTAACCCTAACCCTAACCCTAACCCTAACCCTAACCCTAACCCTAACCCTAACCCTAACCCTAACCCTAACCCTAACCCTAACCCTAACCCTAACCCTAACCCTAACCCTAACCCTAACCCTAACCCTAACCCTAACCCTAACCCTAACCCTAACCCTAACCCTAACCCTAACCCTAACCCTAACCCTAACCCTAACCCTAACCCTAACCCTAACCCTAACCCTAACCCTAACCCTAACCCTAACCCTAACCCTAACCCTAACCCTAACCCTAACCCTAACCCTAACCCTAACCCTAACCCTAACCCTAACCCTAACCCTAACCCTAACCCTAACCCTAACCCTAACCCTAACCCTAACCCTAACCCTAACCCTAACCCTAACCCTAACCCTAACCCTAACCCTAACCCTAACCCTAACCCTAACCCTAACCCTAACCCTAACCCTAACCCTAACCCTAACCCTAACCCTAACCCTAACCCTAACCCTAACCCTAACCCTAACCCTAACCCTAACCCTAACCCTAACCCTAACCCTAACCCTAACCCTAACCCTAACCCTAACCCTAACCCTAACCCTAACCCTAACCCTAACCCTAACCCTAACCCTAACCCTAACCCTAACCCTAACCCTAACCCTAACCCTAACCCTAACCCTAACCCTAACCCTAACCCTAACCCTAACCCTAACCCTAACCCTAACCCTAACCCTAACCCTAACCCTAACCCTAACCCTAACCCTAACCCTAACCCTAACCCTAACCCTAACCCTAACCCTAACCCTAACCCTAACCCTAACCCTAACCCTAACCCTAACCCTAACCCTAACCCTAACCCTAACCCTAACCCTAACCCTAACCCTAACCCTAACCCTAACCCTAACCCTAACCCTAACCCTAACCCTAACCCTAACCCTAACCCTAACCCTAACCCTAACCCTAACCCTAACCCTAACCCTAACCCTAACCCTAACCCTAACCCTAACCCTAACCCTAACCCTAACCCTAACCCTAACCCTAACCCTAACCCTAACCCTAACCCTAACCCTAACCCTAACCCTAACCCTAACCCTAACCCTAACCCTAACCCTAACCCTAACCCTAACCCTAACCCTAACCCTAACCCTAACCCTAACCCTAACCCTAACCCTAACCCTAACCCTAACCCTAACCCTAACCCTAACCCTAACCCTAACCCTAACCCTAACCCTAACCCTAACCCTAACCCTAACCCTAACCCTAACCCTAACCCTAACCCTAACCCTAACCCTAACCCTAACCCTAACCCTAACCCTAACCCTAACCCTAACCCTAACCCTAACCCTAACCCTAACCCTAACCCTAACCCTAACCCTAACCCTAACCCTAACCCTAACCCTAACCCTAACCCTAACCCTAACCCTAACCCTAACCCTAACCCTAACCCTAACCCTAACCCTAACCCTAACCCTAACCCTAACCCTAACCCTAACCCTAACCCTAACCCTAACCCTAACCCTAACCCTAACCCTAACCCTAACCCTAACCCTAACCCTAACCCTAACCCTAACCCTAACCCTAACCCTAACCCTAACCCTAACCCTAACCCTAACCCTAACCCTAACCCTAACCCTAACCCTAACCCTAACCCTAACCCTAACCCTAACCCTAACCCTAACCCTAACCCTAACCCTAACCCTAACCCTAACCCTAACCCTAACCCTAACCCTAACCCTAACCCTAACCCTAACCCTAACCCTAACCCTAACCCTAACCCTAACCCTAACCCTAACCCTAACCCTAACCCTAACCCTAACCCTAACCCGAACCCTAACCCTAACCCTAACCCTAACCCTAACCCTAACCCTAACCCTAACCCTAACCCTAACCCTAACCCTAACCCTAACCCTAACCCTAACCCTAACCCTAACCCTAACCCTAACCCTAACCCTAACCCTAACCCTAACCCTAACCCTAACCCTAACCCTAACCCTAACCCTAACCCTAACCCTAACCCTAACCCTAACCCTAACCCTAACCCTAACCCTAACCCTAACCCTAACCCTAACCCTAACCCTAACCCTAACCCTAACCCTAACCCTAACCCTAACCCTAACCCTAACCCTAACCCTAACCCTAACCCTAACCCTAACCCTAACCCTAACCCTAACCCTAACCCTAACCCTAACCCTAACCCTAACCCTAACCCTAACCCTAACCCTAACCCTAACCCTAACCCTAACCCTAACCCTAACCCTAACCCTAACCCTAACCCTAACCCTAACCCTAACCCTAACCCTAACCCTAACCCTAACCCTAACCCTAACCCTAACCCTAACCCTAACCCTAACCCTAACCCTAACCCTAACCCTAACCCTAACCCTAACCCTAACCCTAACCCTAACCCTAACCCTAACCCTAACCCTAACCCTAACCCTAACCCTAACCCTAACCCTAACCCTAACCCTAACCCTAACCCTAACCCTAACCCTAACCCTAACCCTAACCCTAACCCTAACCCTAACCCTAACCCTAACCCTAACCCTAACCCTAACCCTAACCCTAACCCTAACCCTAACCCTAACCCTAACCCTAACCCTAACCCTAACCCTAACCCTAACCCTAACCCTAACCCTAACCCTAACCCTAACCCTAACCCTAACCCTAACCCTAACCCTAACCCTAACCCTAACCCTAACCCTAACCCTAACCCTAACCCTAACCCTAACCCTAACCCTAACCCTAACCCTAACCCTAACCCTAACCCTAACCCTAACCCTAACCCTAACCCTAACCCTAACCCTAACCCTAACCCTAACCCTAACCCTAACCCTAACCCTAACCCTAACCCTAACCCTAACCCTAACCCTAACCCTAACCCTAACCCTAACCCTAACCCTAACCCTAACCCTAACCCTAACCCTAACCCTAACCCTAACCCTAACCCTAACCCTAACCCTAACCCTAACCCTAACCCTAACCCTAACCCTAACCCTAACCCTAACCCTAACCCTAACCCTAACCCTAACCCTAACCCTAACCCTAACCCTAACCCTAACCCTAACCCTAACCCTAACCCTAACCCTAACCCTAACCCTAACCCTAACCCTAACCCTAACCCTAACCCTAACCCTAACCCTAACCCTAACCCTAACCCTAACCCTAACCCTAACCCTAACCCTAACCCTAACCCTAACCCTAACCCTAACCCTAACCCTAACCCTAACCCTAACCCTAACCCTAACCCTAACCCTAACCCTAACCCTAACCCTAACCCTAACCCTAACCCTAACCCTAACCCTAACCCTAACCCTAACCCTAACCCTAACCCTAACCCTAACCCTAACCCTAACCCTAACCCTAACCCTAACCCTAACCCTAACCCTAACCCTAACCCTAACCCTAACCCTAACCCTAACCCTAACCCTAACCCTAACCCTAACCCTAACCCTAACCCTAACCCTAACCCTAACCCTAACCCTAACCCTAACCCTAACCCTAACCCTAACCCTAACCCTAACCCTAACCCTAACCCTAACCCTAACCCTAACCCTAACCCTAACCCTAACCCTAACCCTAACCCTAACCCTAACCCTAACCCTAACCCTAACCCTAACCCTAACCCTAACCCTAACCCTAACCCTAACCCTAACCCTAACCCTAACCCTAACCCTAACCCTAACCCTAACCCTAACCCTAACCCTAACCCTAACCCTAACCCTAACCCTAACCCTAACCCTAACCCTAACCCTAACCCTAACCCTAACCCTAACCCTAACCCTAACCCTAACCCTAACCCTAACCCTAACCCTAACCCTAACCCTAACCCTAACCCTAACCCTAACCCTAACCCTAACCCTAACCCTAACCCTAACCCTAACCCTAACCCTAACCCTAACCCTAACCCTAACCCTAACCCTAACCCTAACCCTAACCCTAACCCTAACCCTAACCCTAACCCTAACCCTAACCCTAACCCTAACCCTAACCCTAACCCTAACCCTAACCCTAACCCTAACCCTAACCCTAACCCTAACCCTAACCCTAACCCTAACCCTAACCCTAACCCTAACCCTAACCCTAACCCTAACCCTAACCCTAACCCTAACCCTAACCCTAACCCTAACCCTAACCCTAACCCTAACCCTAACCCTAACCCTAACCCTAACCCTAACCCTAACCCTAACCCTAACCCTAACCCTAACCCTAACCCTAACCCTAACCCTAACCCTAACCCTAACCCTAACCCTAACCCTAACCCTAACCCTAACCCTAACCCTAACCCTAACCCTAACCCTAACCCTAACCCTAACCCTAACCCTAACCCTAACCCTAACCCTAACCCTAACCCTAACCCTAACCCTAACCCTAACCCTAACCCTAACCCTAACCCTAACCCTAACCCTAACCCTAACCCTAACCCTAACCCTAACCCTAACCCTAACCCTAACCCTAACCCTAACCCTAACCCTAACCCTAACCCTAACCCTAACCCTAACCCTAACCCTAACCCTAACCCTAACCCTAACCCTAACCCTAACCCTAACCCTAACCCTAACCCTAACCCTAACCCTAACCCTAACCCTAACCCTAACCCTAACCCTAACCCTAACCCTAACCCTAACCCTAACCCTAACCCTAACCCTAACCCTAACCCTAACCCTAACCCTAACCCTAACCCTAACCCTAACCCTAACCCTAACCCTAACCCTAACCCTAACCCTAACCCTAACCCTAACCCTAACCCTAACCCTAACCCTAACCCTAACCCTAACCCTAACCCTAACCCTAACCCTAACCCTAACCCTAACCCTAACCCTAACCCTAACCCTAACCCTAACCCTAACCCTAACCCTAACCCTAACCCTAACCCTAACCCTAACCCTAACCCTAACCCTAACCCTAACCCTAACCCTAACCCTAACCCTAACCCTAACCCTAACCCTAACCCTAACCCTAACCCTAACCCTAACCCTAACCCTAACCCTAACCCTAACCCTAACCCTAACCCTAACCCTAACCCTAACCCTAACCCTAACCCTAACCCTAACCCTAACCCTAACCCTAACCCTAACCCTAACCCTAACCCTAACCCTAACCCTAACCCTAACCCTAACCCTAACCCTAACCCTAACCCTAACCCTAACCCTAACCCTAACCCTAACCCTAACCCTAACCCTAACCCTAACCCTAACCCTAACCCTAACCCTAACCCTAACCCTAACCCTAACCCTAACCCTAACCCTAACCCTAACCCTAACCCTAACCCTAACCCTAACCCTAACCCTAACCCTAACCCTAACCCTAACCCTAACCCTAACCCTAACCCTAACCCTAACCCTAACCCTAACCCTAACCCTAACCCTAACCCTAACCCTAACCCTAACCCTAACCCTAACCCTAACCCTAACCCTAACCCTAACCCTAACCCTAACCCTAACCCTAACCCTAACCCTAACCCTAACCCTAACCCTAACCCTAACCCTAACCCTAACCCTAACCCTAACCCTAACCCTAACCCTAACCCTAACCCTAACCCTAACCCTAACCCTAACCCTAACCCTAACCCTAACCCTAACCCTAACCCTAACCCTAACCCTAACCCTAACCCTAACCCTAACCCTAACCCTAACCCTAACCCTAACCCTAACCCTAACCCTAACCCTAACCCTAACCCTAACCCTAACCCTAACCCTAACCCTAACCCTAACCCTAACCCTAACCCTAACCCTAACCCTAACCCTAACCCTAACCCTAACCCTAACCCTAACCCTAACCCTAACCCTAACCCTAACCCTAACCCTAACCCTAACCCTAACCCTAACCCTAACCCTAACCCTAACCCTAACCCTAACCCTAACCCTAACCCTAACCCTAACCCTAACCCTAACCCTAACCCTAACCCTAACCCTAACCCTAACCCTAACCCTAACCCTAACCCTAACCCTAACCCTAACCCTAACCCTAACCCTAACCCTAACCCTAACCCTAACCCTAACCCTAACCCTAACCCTAACCCTAACCCTAACCCTAACCCTAACCCTAACCCTAACCCTAACCCTAACCCTAACCCTAACCCTAACCCTAACCCTAACCCTAACCCTAACCCTAACCCTAACCCTAACCCTAACCCTAACCCTAACCCTAACCCTAACCCTAACCCTAACCCTAACCCTAACCCTAACCCTAACCCTAACCCTAACCCTAACCCTAACCCTAACCCTAACCCTAACCCTAACCCTAACCCTAACCCTAACCCTAACCCTAACCCTAACCCTAACCCTAACCCTAACCCTAACCCTAACCCTAACCCTAACCCTAACCCTAACCCTAACCCTAACCCTAACCCTAACCCTAACCCTAACCCTAACCCTAACCCTAACCCTAACCCTAACCCTAACCCTAACCCTAACCCTAACCCTAACCCTAACCCTAACCCTAACCCTAACCCTAACCCTAACCCTAACCCTAACCCTAACCCTAACCCTAACCCTAACCCTAACCCTAACCCTAACCCTAACCCTAACCCTAACCCTAACCCTAACCCTAACCCTAACCCTAACCCTAACCCTAACCCTAACCCTAACCCTAACCCTAACCCTAACCCTAACCCTAACCCTAACCCTAACCCTAACCCTAACCCTAACCCTAACCCTAACCCTAACCCTAACCCTAACCCTAACCCTAACCCTAACCCTAACCCTAACCCTAACCCTAACCCTAACCCTAACCCTAACCCTAACCCTAACCCTAACCCTAACCCTAACCCTAACCCTAACCCTAACCCTAACCCTAACCCTAACCCTAACCCTAACCCTAACCCTAACCCTAACCCTAACCCTAACCCTAACCCTAACCCTAACCCTAACCCTAACCCTAACCCTAACCCTAACCCTAACCCTAACCCTAACCCTAACCCTAACCCTAACCCTAACCCTAACCCTAACCCTAACCCTAACCCTAACCCTAACCCTAACCCTAACCCTAACCCTAACCCTAACCCTAACCCTAACCCTAACCCTAACCCTAACCCTAACCCTAACCCTAACCCTAACCCTAACCCTAACCCTAACCCTAACCCTAACCCTAACCCTAACCCTAACCCTAACCCTAACCCTAACCCTAACCCTAACCCTAACCCTAACCCTAACCCTAACCCTAACCCTAACCCTAACCCTAACCCTAACCCTAACCCTAACCCTAACCCTAACCCTAACCCTAACCCTAACCCTAACCCTAACCCTAACCCTAACCCTAACCCTAACCCTAACCCTAACCCTAACCCTAACCCTAACCCTAACCCTAACCCTAACCCTAACCCTAACCCTAACCCTAACCCTAACCCTAACCCTAACCCTAACCCTAACCCTAACCCTAACCCTAACCCTAACCCTAACCCTAACCCTAACCCTAACCCTAACCCTAACCCTAACCCTAACCCTAACCCTAACCCTAACCCTAACCCTAACCCTAACCCTAACCCTAACCCTAACCCTAACCCTAACCCTAACCCTAACCCTAACCCTAACCCTAACCCTAACCCTAACCCTAACCCTAACCCTAACCCTAACCCTAACCCTAACCCTAACCCTAACCCTAACCCTAACCCTAACCCTAACCCTAACCCTAACCCTAACCCTAACCCTAACCCTAACCCTAACCCTAACCCTAACCCTAACCCTAACCCTAACCCTAACCCTAACCCTAACCCTAACCCTAACCCTAACCCTAACCCTAACCCTAACCCTAACCCTAACCCTAACCCTAACCCTAACCCTAACCCTAACCCTAACCCTAACCCTAACCCTAACCCTAACCCTAACCCTAACCCTAACCCTAACCCTAACCCTAACCCTAACCCTAACCCTAACCCTAACCCTAACCCTAACCCTAACCCTAACCCTAACCCTAACCCTAACCCTAACCCTAACCCTAACCCTAACCCTAACCCTAACCCTAACCCTAACCCTAACCCTAACCCTAACCCTAACCCTAACCCTAACCCTAACCCTAACCCTAACCCTAACCCTAACCCTAACCCTAACCCTAACCCTAACCCTAACCCTAACCCTAACCCTAACCCTAACCCTAACCCTAACCCTAACCCTAACCCTAACCCTAACCCTAACCCTAACCCTAACCCTAACCCTAACCCTAACCCTAACCCTAACCCTAACCCTAACCCTAACCCTAACCCTAACCCTAACCCTAACCCTAACCCTAACCCTAACCCTAACCCTAACCCTAACCCTAACCCTAACCCTAACCCTAACCCTAACCCTAACCCTAACCCTAACCCTAACCCTAACCCTAACCCTAACCCTAACCCTAACCCTAACCCTAACCCTAACCCTAACCCTAACCCTAACCCTAACCCTAACCCTAACCCTAACCCTAACCCTAACCCTAACCCTAACCCTAACCCTAACCCTAACCCTAACCCTAACCCTAACCCTAACCCTAACCCTAACCCTAACCCTAACCCTAACCCTAACCCTAACCCTAACCCTAACCCTAACCCTAACCCTAACCCTAACCCTAACCCTAACCCTAACCCTAACCCTAACCCTAACCCTAACCCTAACCCTAACCCTAACCCTAACCCTAACCCTAACCCTAACCCTAACCCTAACCCTAACCCTAACCCTAACCCTAACCCTAACCCTAACCCTAACCCTAACCCTAACCCTAACCCTAACCCTAACCCTAACCCTAACCCTAACCCTAACCCTAACCCTAACCCTAACCCTAACCCTAACCCTAACCCTAACCCTAACCCTAACCCTAACCCTAACCCTAACCCTAACCCTAACCCTAACCCTAACCCTAACCCTAACCCTAACCCTAACCCTAACCCTAACCCTAACCCTAACCCTAACCCTAACCCTAACCCTAACCCTAACCCTAACCCTAACCCTAACCCTAACCCTAACCCTAACCCTAACCCTAACCCTAACCCTAACCCTAACCCTAACCCTAACCCTAACCCTAACCCTAACCCTAACCCTAACCCTAACCCTAACCCTAACCCTAACCCTAACCCTAACCCTAACCCTAACCCTAACCCTAACCCTAACCCTAACCCTAACCCTAACCCTAACCCTAACCCTAACCCTAACCCTAACCCTAACCCTAACCCTAACCCTAACCCTAACCCTAACCCTAACCCTAACCCTAACCCTAACCCTAACCCTAACCCTAACCCTAACCCTAACCCTAACCCTAACCCTAACCCTAACCCTAACCCTAACCCTAACCCTAACCCTAACCCTAACCCTAACCCTAACCCTAACCCTAACCCTAACCCTAACCCTAACCCTAACCCTAACCCTAACCCTAACCCTAACCCTAACCCTAACCCTAACCCTAACCCTAACCCTAACCCTAACCCTAACCCTAACCCTAACCCTAACCCTAACCCTAACCCTAACCCTAACCCTAACCCTAACCCTAACCCTAACCCTAACCCTAACCCTAACCCTAACCCTAACCCTAACCCTAACCCTAACCCTAACCCTAACCCTAACCCTAACCCTAACCCTAACCCTAACCCTAACCCTAACCCTAACCCTAACCCTAACCCTAACCCTAACCCTAACCCTAACCCTAACCCTAACCCTAACCCTAACCCTAACCCTAACCCTAACCCTAACCCTAACCCTAACCCTAACCCTAACCCTAACCCTAACCCTAACCCTAACCCTAACCCTAACCCTAACCCTAACCCTAACCCTAACCCTAACCCTAACCCTAACCCTAACCCTAACCCTAACCCTAACCCTAACCCTAACCCTAACCCTAACCCTAACCCTAACCCTAACCCTAACCCTAACCCTAACCCTAACCCTAACCCTAACCCTAACCCTAACCCTAACCCTAACCCTAACCCTAACCCTAACCCTAACCCTAACCCTAACCCTAACCCTAACCCTAACCCTAACCCTAACCCTAACCCTAACCCTAACCCTAACCCTAACCCTAACCCTAACCCTAACCCTAACCCTAACCCTAACCCTAACCCTAACCCTAACCCTAACCCTAACCCTAACCCTAACCCTAACCCTAACCCTAACCCTAACCCTAACCCTAACCCTAACCCTAACCCTAACCCTAACCCTAACCCTAACCCTAACCCTAACCCTAACCCTAACCCTAACCCTAACCCTAACCCTAACCCTAACCCTAACCCTAACCCTAACCCTAACCCTAACCCTAACCCTAACCCTAACCCTAACCCTAACCCTAACCCTAACCCTAACCCTAACCCTAACCCTAACCCTAACCCTAACCCTAACCCTAACCCTAACCCTAACCCTAACCCTAACCCTAACCCTAACCCTAACCCTAACCCTAACCCTAACCCTAACCCTAACCCTAACCCTAACCCTAACCCTAACCCTAACCCTAACCCTAACCCTAACCCTAACCCTAACCCTAACCCTAACCCTAACCCTAACCCTAACCCTAACCCTAACCCTAACCCTAACCCTAACCCTAACCCTAACCCTAACCCTAACCCTAACCCTAACCCTAACCCTAACCCTAACCCTAACCCTAACCCTAACCCTAACCCTAACCCTAACCCTAACCCTAACCCTAACCCTAACCCTAACCCTAACCCTAACCCTAACCCTAACCCTAACCCTAACCCTAACCCTAACCCTAACCCTAACCCTAACCCTAACCCTAACCCTAACCCTAACCCTAACCCTAACCCTAACCCTAACCCTAACCCTAACCCTAACCCTAACCCTAACCCTAACCCTAACCCTAACCCTAACCCTAACCCTAACCCTAACCCTAACCCTAACCCTAACCCTAACCCTAACCCTAACCCTAACCCTAACCCTAACCCTAACCCTAACCCTAACCCTAACCCTAACCCTAACCCTAACCCTAACCCTAACCCTAACCCTAACCCTAACCCTAACCCTAACCCTAACCCTAACCCTAACCCTAACCCTAACCCTAACCCTAACCCTAACCCTAACCCTAACCCTAACCCTAACCCTAACCCTAACCCTAACCCTAACCCTAACCCTAACCCTAACCCTAACCCTAACCCTAACCCTAACCCTAACCCTAACCCTAACCCTAACCCTAACCCTAACCCTAACCCTAACCCTAACCCTAACCCTAACCCTAACCCTAACCCTAACCCTAACCCTAACCCTAACCCTAACCCTAACCCTAACCCTAACCCTAACCCTAACCCTAACCCTAACCCTAACCCTAACCCTAACCCTAACCCTAACCCTAACCCTAACCCTAACCCTAACCCTAACCCTAACCCTAACCCTAACCCTAACCCTAACCCTAACCCTAACCCTAACCCTAACCCTAACCCTAACCCTAACCCTAACCCTAACCCTAACCCTAACCCTAACCCTAACCCTAACCCTAACCCTAACCCTAACCCTAACCCTAACCCTAACCCTAACCCTAACCCTAACCCTAACCCTAACCCTAACCCTAACCCTAACCCTAACCCTAACCCTAACCCTAACCCTAACCCTAACCCTAACCCTAACCCTAACCCTAACCCTAACCCTAACCCTAACCCTAACCCTAACCCTAACCCTAACCCTAACCCTAACCCTAACCCTAACCCTAACCCTAACCCTAACCCTAACCCTAACCCTAACCCTAACCCTAACCCTAACCCTAACCCTAACCCTAACCCTAACCCTAACCCTAACCCTAACCCTAACCCTAACCCTAACCCTAACCCTAACCCTAACCCTAACCCTAACCCTAACCCTAACCCTAACCCTAACCCTAACCCTAACCCTAACCCTAACCCTAACCCTAACCCTAACCCTAACCCTAACCCTAACCCTAACCCTAACCCTAACCCTAACCCTAACCCTAACCCTAACCCTAACCCTAACCCTAACCCTAACCCTAACCCTAACCCTAACCCTAACCCTAACCCTAACCCTAACCCTAACCCTAACCCTAACCCTAACCCTAACCCTAACCCTAACCCTAACCCTAACCCTAACCCTAACCCTAACCCTAACCCTAACCCTAACCCTAACCCTAACCCTAACCCTAACCCTAACCCTAACCCTAACCCTAACCCTAACCCTAACCCTAACCCTAACCCTAACCCTAACCCTAACCCTAACCCTAACCCTAACCCTAACCCTAACCCTAACCCTAACCCTAACCCTAACCCTAACCCTAACCCTAACCCTAACCCTAACCCTAACCCTAACCCTAACCCTAACCCTAACCCTAACCCTAACCCTAACCCTAACCCTAACCCTAACCCTAACCCTAACCCTAACCCTAACCCTAACCCTAACCCTAACCCTAACCCTAACCCTAACCCTAACCCTAACCCTAACCCTAACCCTAACCCTAACCCTAACCCTAACCCTAACCCTAACCCTAACCCTAACCCTAACCCTAACCCTAACCCTAACCCTAACCCTAACCCTAACCCTAACCCTAACCCTAACCCTAACCCTAACCCTAACCCTAACCCTAACCCTAACCCTAACCCTAACCCTAACCCTAACCCTAACCCTAACCCTAACCCTAACCCTAACCCTAACCCTAACCCTAACCCTAACCCTAACCCTAACCCTAACCCTAACCCTAACCCTAACCCTAACCCTAACCCTAACCCTAACCCTAACCCTAACCCTAACCCTAACCCTAACCCTAACCCTAACCCTAACCCTAACCCTAACCCTAACCCTAACCCTAACCCTAACCCTAACCCTAACCCTAACCCTAACCCTAACCCTAACCCTAACCCTAACCCTAACCCTAACCCTAACCCTAACCCTAACCCTAACCCTAACCCTAACCCTAACCCTAACCCTAACCCTAACCCTAACCCTAACCCTAACCCTAACCCTAACCCTAACCCTAACCCTAACCCTAACCCTAACCCTAACCCTAACCCTAACCCTAACCCTAACCCTAACCCTAACCCTAACCCTAACCCTAACCCTAACCCTAACCCTAACCCTAACCCTAACCCTAACCCTAACCCTAACCCTAACCCTAACCCTAACCCTAACCCTAACCCTAACCCTAACCCTAACCCTAACCCTAACCCTAACCCTAACCCTAACCCTAACCCTAACCCTAACCCTAACCCTAACCCTAACCCTAACCCTAACCCTAACCCTAACCCTAACCCTAACCCTAACCCTAACCCTAACCCTAACCCTAACCCTAACCCTAACCCTAACCCTAACCCTAACCCTAACCCTAACCCTAACCCTAACCCTAACCCTAACCCTAACCCTAACCCTAACCCTAACCCTAACCCTAACCCTAACCCTAACCCTAACCCTAACCCTAACCCTAACCCTAACCCTAACCCTAACCCTAACCCTAACCCTAACCCTAACCCTAACCCTAACCCTAACCCTAACCCTAACCCTAACCCTAACCCTAACCCTAACCCTAACCCTAACCCTAACCCTAACCCTAACCCTAACCCTAACCCTAACCCTAACCCTAACGTACCCTAACCCTAACCCTAACCCTAACCCTAACCCTAACCCTAAGGTACCCTAACCCTAACCCTAACCCTAACCCTAACCCTAACCCTAACCCTAACCCTAACCCTAACCCTAACCCTAAGGTACCCTAACCCTAACCCTAACCCTAACCCTAACCCTAACCCTAACCCTAACCCTAACCCTAACCCTAACCCTAACCCTAACCCTAACCCTAACCCTAACCCTAACCCTAACCCTAACCCTAACCCTAACCCTAACCCTAACCCTAACCCTAAGGTACCCGTACCCTAACCCTAACCCTAACCCTAACCCTAACCCTAACCCTAACCCTAACCCTAACCCTAACCCTAACCCTAAGGTACCCTAACCCTAAGGTACCCTAACCCTAACCCTAACCCTAACCCTAACCCTAAGGTACCCTAACCCTAACCCTAACCCTAACCCTAACCCTAACCCTAACCCTAACCCTAACGTACCCTAACCCTAAGGTACCCTAACCCTAAGGTACCCTAACCCTAAGGTACCCTAACCCTAAGGTACCCTAACCCTAACCCTAACCCTAACCCTAACCCTAACCCTAACCCCTAACCCCTAACCCTAAGGTACCCTAACCCTAAGGTACCCTAACCCTAACCCTAACCCTAACCCTAACGTACCCTAACCCTAACCCTAACCCTAACCCTAACGTACCCTAACCCTAAGGTACCCTAACCCTAAGGTACCCTAACCCTAAGGTACCCTAACCCTAACGTACCCTAACCCTAACCCTAACCCTAACCCTAACCCTAACCCTAAGGTACCCTAACCCTAACCCTAACCCTAACCCTAAGGTACCCTAACCCTAACCCTAACCCTAAGGTACCCTAACCCTAACCCTAACCCTAAGGTACCCTAACGTACCCTAACCCTAAGGTACCCTAACCCTAAGGTACCCTAACCCTAAGGTACCCTAACCCTAAGGTACCCTAACCCTAACCCGTACCCTAACCCGTACCCTAACCCGTACCCTAACCCGTACCCTAACCCGTACCCTAACCGGTACCCTAACCCTAAGGTACCCTAACCCTAAGGTACCCTAACCCTAAGGTACCCTAACCCTAAGGTACCCTAACCCTAACCCGTACCCTAACCCTAACCCGTACCCTAACCCGTACCCTAACCCTAACCCTAAGGTACCCTAACCCTAAGGTACCCTAACCCTAACCCTAACCCTAACGTACCCTAACCCTAACCCTAAGGTACCCTAACCCTAAGGTACCCTAACCCTAAGGTACCCTAACCCTAAGGTACCCTAACCCTAACCCTAACCCTAACCCTAACCCTAACGTACCCTAACCCTAAGGTACCCTAACCCTAACCCTAAGGTACCCTAACCCTAACCCTAAGGTACCCTAACCCTAACCCTAAGGTACCCTAACCCTAAGGTACCCTAACCCTAAGGTACCCTAACCCTAACCCTAACCCTAACGTACCCTAACCCTAACCCTAACCCTAACGTACCCTAACCCTAAGGTACCCTAACCCTAAGGTACCCTAACCCTAACCCTAACCCTAACGTACCCTAACCCTAAGGTACCCTAACCCTAACCCTAAGGTACCCTAACCCTAACCCTAACCCTAAGGTACCCTAACCCTAACCCTAACCCTAACGTACCCTAACCCTAACCCTAACCCTAACCCTAACCCCCTAACCCTAAGGTACCCTAACCCTAAGGTACCCTAACCCTAACCCTGACCCTGACCCTGACCCTAACCCTGACCCTAACCCTGACCCTAACCCTGACCCTGACCCTAACCCTTAACAAAACCATACTTAACCCTAATCCTGACCCTAACCCTGACCCTAATCCTTAACAAAACCATACTTAACCCTGACCCTAACCCTGACCCTAACCCTAACCCTGACCCTAACCCTTAACAAAACCATACTTAACCCTAATCCTGACCCTAACCCTTAACAAAACCATACTTAACCCTAACCCTGACCCTAACCCTAACCCTGACCCTAACCCTGACCCTAACCCTTAACCAAACCATACTTAACCCTAACCCTAACCCTAGTGACAGCCATCTGCGAGTCCTCTTTCAAGCCCCAAGCACCAAAATCTTCGTATCTCCCTATAACCCTATGTTCTTACATTGAAGAGACTATGGCATGCTTTTGTGACAGCCATCTGTGAGTCCTCCTTCAAGCACCAAAATTTTCGTATCTCCCTATAACCCTAAGGTACCCCAACGTACCCTAACCCTAAGGTACCCTAACGCATGCTTTTGTGACAGCCATCTGTGAGTCCTCCTTCAAGCACCAAAATCTTTGTATCTCCCTATAACCCTAAGGCATGTTTTTGTGACAGCCATCTGTGAGTCCTCCTTCAAGCACCAAAATCTTCGGATCCCCCTATAATCCTAACCCTCGTATCTCCCTATAACCCTATGGCATGTTTTTGTGACAGCCATCTGTGAGTCCTCCTTCAAGCACCAAAATCTTCGTATCTCCCTATAACCCTAACGTACCCTAACCCATACCCTCTGTGAGTCCACCTTCAAGCACCAAAATCTTCACATCTCACTATAACCCTAACCCTGTCCACAGTACTAGTACATTCATGATGCACAAAACACAGCATCCTAAAATCACTTGTACACCTGGGGACATGACTAAAGCAATGGAATGTATAAAAACCAGAGTGCACTCAGTAGAGGTTTCAAAACTGGTTTATTAACAAAAGACAACATTTTTACACAATTTTATCTTGCCATTCTACACATCCTACATGAGATCTAAAGTAGGCCACAAATAGGTCATTAGTTGAAGTTGGCCAAATGAGGGAACAGAGAGTGTGCGGAGTGAATTCAGGCAATGGTTTGGCAGCTGGTTCATCGAGTTCAAAGTTAGAGTGCTCTTTAGCCATCACAAAATTGTGTAGAACAACACACTCCTTCACCACATCATGCACTGCCTCCAATTTTAGATTAATGGCTGTGCCAAGAATGCACCATCTGGAGACAAGAATCCCAAGAGCACACTACAGTTCTTCGTGCCCTGGTCAGTCTGTAATTAAATATTTTTCTTGTGTGGTCCAAGTCCCAGCTGGAGTAGGGTTTCAGCAGCTTTTGGCACATTTTAAAGGCCTCATCCCCAACCATCACAAATAGCTGTGGCAGACCTTCAGTGTGGAGACGAGGCCATGGAAAGGGGAAATTAAAATCATGGACATGGGCTGTAGGTTGTATGGCAAAGTTCTTAAAGCCTGCAAGTCATTCCCCTGGCCAAATGCCCCAATGTCCACTGTAACAGACAGTCCGCATCTCCAATGGTCATGACTACAGTAAAAAAAAAAAAAAAAATCCTTTTTGTAGTTATAGTACTCAGATCCAGTTCTTTTCAGTTTAACTATCCATATGGGATTCCCATCCAACACACCCAAAAAGTAGGTGAAATTGCAGACTGTCCAGAATTCTTCAACAATATCAAATCGACTTTTCCATAGTGGCCAGGGTCATAAATTCTAACCAGAGAAGGTCCCATAATGCCCAGCAGATATCCACAAATATTCCTGACAAGGTGGACATTCCAAGCCAGTACTGGAAGTGGAGTGAAGAAAGGGTTTCTCCAGTAGCCAGAAACTGCCAGAGAAAGAACAAAAATTAGTAATAGTTTGGCAAAGCATGGAAAATAACCAACAAAATATTACAACATCGCATTACAATAATTATGCATGCTTAAAAATCGTACATGGCAAAACAATTATGCAGACATTGCTTGCTAAATATTACACACCTTAATGTGACCAGGAGCCATTCCTCAGGGGGAATCACACAACAGAGCTTGTGTCCTGTCTCCACATGGCTCCTTGAACACGAGAAAGCAAATCCATGAAGGTTTCTTGGGACATCCAAGTATAGTCACTCAATTTCACTAGTTTTCCCTGAAGCTCACTGTGGAAAGTGGTACGCTTCCCAGCTCTCATGGACTTCAATAATCAGATGTCTCCAAAAACGTCACTGCCGCCATCTTTGCCATCTCTCCAACCCCCCTTTGTGCTGTGTCTGGCTTTTACATTTGCTTGCCAGCAATAATGTCCAGATTCAAGTTGTAGGGAAACTCTTCCAGCACAGATCCATGTTGACTAAGGAAAAAGCAAAAAAATCGGAATACTTCAGCTGTTAACAGGGTCTATTATAAAGAATTCCCATAACATGCCCACTGGTGTCCCATTTGTGGAGTCTGTTTCAAGACTTTTGCTAGGATTTTCATCCTGTGAAATGTGACACAGACAACACATACACCTAAAATACAAACATGCAAAATTGCATGGAAAAGCATACAAACACTGTTTTTTGGCAACATGCACACACACACTGATGCATCTAAAAATTGCTGCGCTTACATGCATTTGCTGTTTGCATTTCAAGTGCTCACAAGAGGCTGCGCAAAAACACGCAAATGTGAAACTACCTTAACCGCTAACCCCTACCCCAACTCATTAACACAGTGATGAGGGACCAATTCCATCACATCAGACAGGTTCTGTTGTGCTGGTCACCTCTACCAACCCCAAGGGCAATTTCTCTCTCCCTCCCATACCCTTGTGGGCCATCTCTTATACCTCTATGGCATACAAAGATGGCAGCAGACTGAGTAAGCTTGCATGCACACTTATAGATCAGCAGTGGGGGTGTAGCATTTGTTGGTGTCACTTTTGACACCAATTGTCATTACTGCACAATGGGATAGTACTACCAGTAAGCACCATAGTTGTCCAGCTGAAGCAAATGAGGCAGCATATGGGACACTTGAAGCTACCATTAGCAGGGCAGAGACAGTCATACAAGCATCGCTGCGGCAGGTGTGTGGGCGAGTCTAGCATCCAGGATACTGCCGGGATATCTGGGTGAAATTGCAGCATCTGTGTACAGAATAGTGCATCTTCCTAACAAGGCATCTTGGATGCGGCTACTGCTGCAACATGCATTTATTATCATTGATAGCAGATAAATTTGGCCATATTTAGCATCTGAATATATTCGAGAAACACTACACCGCCATCACTATACTAGAGGCAAACAAGCACGTAAAACTTTCACTACATTTTATTTGTGGAAACAGTGATTACAGTTAAGCAAAAGACATTTAATACACAAACAAGATCCAAGGAAAAAAAACAGCAGATATCGGCCCTGGTTACATTTTAAAGCATTCTACCTGTGAAGAAAGATAAAACAATTATAACAAATATTGCACAATACAATATACTATAAAAGGTAAATAGTGTGTGTTTGGCTATATAGTACAGAAAGGTGACTGCATCGGTGTAATAGCATCTATTTCTCATATGTATTATGTATAGATATTGTAAATACAAAAGGTGTGAACACCACTGTAATGGTGCATATGTAGTCTATATATTGTGTTTATAGTATACAAAGACATACCGATGGGTAAGCCCCAATGAGGACAGTGTTGCTGATATATGTAAAGCACTATGGAATTAATGGCGCTGTACAAGTGAATAAAGTTTGTAGTAACACAAATCATTTCTTTTCTTAATTCAGTGTACACTCAAGAGTCTTTGGGCTTCATCTAAAGGAAAATATGGGTGTCACGGGGTCCTTCTACAAAACCACACTATCAGAGCGAGGGAAGTGTGAACAATCCCAAAACCTTTATTATAGGCAAAACCAAAAGGTCCATACACAATCTACCACACTGAGAATACAATAGTCCAGAACAAATATGCAGTTCACTAACAGGATGAATGTCAAAGGAGATGAGAATCCAATAATATAGTAGACAGTGGATAAAATAGGTCCATATGCTTCCCTTTCTCTCTCTGATGTGCCGTCTTCACATGATCATCACCACACACAAAAACTGACTTGTCCAGCCCCTGTCCTCCCCAGCCCCCTCCTTATGTCCAGGGGTAGTCAGACAAGTTGGGGTGATTTTCTGGACTCCCAGATATGACAAAGGAGCTTTGTGGATTCAGAAACTACAGGGGGTCATCAAGAGACATACATACAGTCAGGCTGTAGACATACAAAGCAACAAGAAAAAACACCAAAATCAGCAAAATCGAAATATATACAAAATGATATCCACATAGCCCATCACAACCTCTCACCCCATAATAAGGGACCATGCCATGAGGTCTAGACAGGCCTCTGGCCTGCTAATTTTAGTCCACATTGATCAAATCATTTATAATTCCTTGTACAGTGGCAGGGGTAGGTCAGCCTAGGGATCCTATGGTTCTTCTTGTCGAGACAGTCAAACAGCATTCTGGTGTTGGCTTCCCTGCTTATATTGGATGGAGAAGCTGTAGGATTGTAAGGATAAGTTCCACCACAACAATCTTCCATTCTCCCCAGATACGCGCTTCAGCCATGTGAGGGGGTTGTCTGTACCATTTGTAAAGTCTCTGCCATACAAGTATGGCTGCAATATTTTTTAGCACCCATACGATGGCAAGGCACTCCTTTTCAACAGTGGCATAGTGAAATTCCCAATCCAGTTGTTTCCAACTGGCAAAAGCAATAGGATGTTCTTCTCGGGTGGCATTCACTTGGTCAAGTACTGCCCCAATTCCAAAGGTGGCTGCATCTTTCTGCACAAGGAACCTGTGCTTATAATCAGAGGCAGCCAAGACAGGAGCAGTGATGAGGGCGGTCTTTAATGCTGAAAAGGCATCCTTACATGCAGTCGTCCATGTCGCAATCTGATACATGTTCTTGCGGGTCCGGTCGGTTAAGGGCTTGGCCAAGGTGCAGAAGTTAGAAACTAATTTGCGATAGTAACCAGCAGTTCCTAAAAATGCAATTACCTGCTTTTTAATCTGGGTTCTACACCAGTTGCTTATGGTTTCCACCTTGGGAGGCTCAGGCCTTAGGGATGGCTGAGGTGCAATACCTTGGGCATAGAGTAGGGGGTGGGACCCTATTTGGCACTTATCTGGGTGAATGGTCAGTCCTGCAGTAAGGCTACTTTCACACATCAGGTTTTCGGCGTCAGGCGCGATCCGGCGTCGTGCCGGAATGCCGGATCCGGCAAATGTTTTGTAAAACCTGAAGTGCCGGATCCGGTTTTCTGCCGTATCCGTCTTGTTCTTGACAGACAAAACCGGATCCGTCTCATCCGGTTCATCCGTTTTTCGACGGATTACGCCTGATCCGGTTTTTAAAATTGACCCTTGTGGCCTTCCGAACGGGATTGGCTACTGGAAAACTAGATATAGCATGTTCCTACAGCCCTTCTTTGACAGGTTGTAAAGAAGAAAGTGCAGGTTGGAGAGAAGAGCAAGTTACTGGCGAAGATGGATGTTGTCATTGGAAATATTACCACTAGAAGTTCTGTGACGGTTTCAGGGACAATTTTCCACTATACTTTATGTCACCTCAAGGCAGAGTACACTGGGATGACAGAGTGTGAAAGATTTGTGCCCTAAACTTGTGTACCTTCTGGACCAACAGTATATACCTTTGCCAACCAAAGTTGGCTATCTTGTCATGGTCTTACTATTTTTACCTTTAGGCCACAGGTGTGTACCTGGTTGTGTTTTATGCAAAGTATTTCACCTTTTAACAAAAGTTGTGTACATTGGTAGGAAATCACCAACAACAAACACAACTTTTTAGGTGAAATACTTTGCTTCAAACACAACCAGGAACACAACTGTGGCAAAAAGCTAAAATTTACCCACAGTTATATACCTGGTTTTGAATACCTTTTTACCTTTGAAATACCCTGTATTTAACCTTTTTTTAAAACATAGTTCGCCGCAGAAATAAATGACAGACAACCATTGTGAAACGATAATTTAACTTTTATTTTAATTTTATTTTTTTTTGTTTTTAAATTGCAAAAAAATTTTTTAATAAAGGTTTTAAACCCAATGGGCATTTTTATTACAAAAAAAAAACATTACAAATCGGTATACTGTGGGGTGGAAATACTGCTGGAGGGGCTGCGGGACACTTCGACACTGGGTGTGTGGAGAGAGGACTGGGATCGTGGTGGGGAAGGAACAGTTAGAGGTGAAGGTGTGGAAAAAGCTACAGAAAGGGTGGACATGTGGGAGGCAGAAGAGGTGGTGGGCGGTGGAGTGGAGGGTTGGGCAGGGACTGTAGGAGCAGATGATGTTGATGACAAGTTGTATGGAGAAGGAGTTTGGTACGGGGAAGGAGTTTGGTACGGGGAAGGAGTTTGGTACGGGGAAGGAGTTTGGTACGGGGAAGGAGTTTGGTACGGGGCAGGTTGCTGGAAGTGGGGAGATGTCTGGTACTGGTGAGGTTGCTGGTATGTAATAGGAGGGGGAGGATGGAAAGTGGCTGGAGGGGGTGCAGATGTAATAGGAGGGGGAGGATGGAAAGTGGCTGGAGGGGGTGCAGATGTAATAGGAGGGGGAGGATGGAAAGTGGCTGGAGGGGGTGCAGGTGGAGGAACTACAGTGGTGGGAGGTGGAGGTTGGGAGGTAACCTGCTGTAGAGCACCGTGGCACGAATGCATTACATGCATCTGCTGGGTAGGAGATAGTGTTGCCATGCGCTCCACAACAGACCTGAAAAAGGTGTGGTTTGGCGAAGATCTTGCTTCTGAATGCATGGTTTGCAGAAGTGTCTTCACCTCCAGAATGCTGGAGTTGATCTGCTGAAAGCCTGCGGAGATTTGCTCTGACAAGACTTTGAGACAGTTCTGGAAAGATGCATTCAGATGCAAGAACTCTTGCGCATAACTCTTTTCCTGACCCCTCTGCCGCTGCCGCCCAGTACCCGCAGGTGTACTAGAGGTGGCAGGGGCAGAAGGGTGGGGTAAAGGGAGAGCGATCTCCTCACCAGCAGCTTCATGTAATGTAGGCGGCCACGATGCTCCTGTGCTGGTGGATGGGACAGATGGGTCGAATGTGTGGGAAGGCTGGGAAAGTG
The DNA here is from genome assembly GCF_039654945.1 of Dendrobates tinctorius. Lineage (NCBI taxonomy): Eukaryota > Metazoa > Chordata > Amphibia > Anura > Dendrobatidae > Dendrobates > Dendrobates tinctorius. The sequence goes on along the minus strand of NW_027362180.1, from coordinate 188,280 downwards.
CAGATGTACCGGGGCGGTCGAAGTGTCCCTCGGTGCCGGTCTCCTCAGGGATCGCCTCAGAAGGGTCCAATCGTGCAGGCTCCCGAGTGCTGCTCACCGTGCTGTATAATAAAGAGAAAAAAAAATAAAAATTAAAATACTGACATGGTATGGCCCTGGCTGAAAAAAAAAAGTTACATCTAACATTTTTTTCACATGTGGTGTGTAATATTTACCTTCTGGTGAGCATTGTTTCCCAGAGGAACGACAGGGCTTCTGCGTACTTGTACTTGCTCCTGCGTCCTCCAGATCCACTAGGGGCCCGCATCTCTTTATTGAACTCCTTCTTGAAACAATCCCTCACAGACCGCCACCGATTCACAATTCTGTTCCCTGAAACGAGAAAGGAGTGGTTAGTATACAACATCAGTGTTTCACAAACTCCAGTCCTCATGGTCCCCAGGGGTCATGTTTTCAGGATTTCCATAGTAAATAGAAATCCTGAAAACATGATCCGTGGGGACCACGAGGACTGGAGTTCGGGAAACACTGGTTTACATCAAGCAACCGGTACTGTATATACTTACGCTCTTTAATCTGGGCCCGAGCTTCGAGGTCCTCCCAGCGGCCCACAAGGAGAGAACAGATTTCCTCCCAGAGTCGTCGGGTAACGATCAGGTCAGCGTGGCGGCGGTCAGCCATATTCCAGAGCGGCTCCCTTTCTCTGACGAGATCGATGAGGCGGTCCACATCAATCCCTCCATCCTCACCGTCAGAGTCGGGAGCACGCTGTGAAGGCTGTTAAAGAAAAAGACAAAAATAACATAATTAGCCTCCACAAAAGAAATGAAATAAAAAGTGCAAAAAAAACAAAGCAAAAATATTTATACTTACACGTTGGTGACCGCCGCGTTGCTGTCGCCGACGACCCTGGGAGGCACTGCGAGGACCTCTTGGCCGAGCACCAGATTGGGAAGACTAGAGAAGAAAACAAAAAATGTTATGTCTTTGGATGTAGGCATTTGTTTGCTGTGTGTGGTCTGCAGAACATTGTTTTCTATGTGTTGTGTGTAGTGTGATGTTGTGTTTCTGCGTTTGATGCCAAAATCTTACCAATTGTGATCCCACTCCAGGTGTCTGTCCACCCATTCCTTCTTCTTCTGGGAGCTCCTCTTCATCTTGTGATTCCTGTTTTGAAATAAAAGGCAATGAATAGACATATATTACAGAGATGATGGATTTTGGAAATAAAAACTTACCGTCAAACGCTGACGATGCGAGGGAGGGCTCCCAGAAGAAGATGTGCTGTCCTGTTGATGGCCAGACTCCATGGCTGCGGGTATTGCTGCTGCCAGTGCTGCCACTGCATCTCTTTGGCGGCTGTTGAATAAAGAGAAACAAAGGGGCAATGAATATCTTGATATTCCATGGCCCTAGTTTGGAGGAATGGGGGATTTGATAATTACCGTCTCTCATCTGCTTCTGGACTCCCCTCCCGTTGTTCAGCATGCTGCTCCATTTGGGGTGGTGCTGATGGTGCTGCTGCTGCAGATGTCTGCTGCCTTCTCCTGCTCCTGGTTCTTGGCTTGGGTGGCATGTTGGGTGTGGCTGAGGGTCCCATTGTCTTGCTTTTATATATCTCCTGTGGGCAGAGCTACTGAGCATGCTCAGACCAAAAAACCTGATCCGGCCGACGGATCAGGCATTCGCCGGATCCGGCGCATTGCGCCGCTCATAGGCTTTCATTGTGTGAAAAAGCCGGACGCGCCGGATCCGGCGGGTACGGCTTTTTCGCCGGAGACAAAAAACGTTACAGTAGACGTTTTTTTCCAGACGCCGGATCGAGACACATTGCGACACATTGCCGGATCTGGCGAAAACCGGATGAAACGCATGGCCATCCTGCGCAAATGCAAGTCAATGGGGGGGAAACCGGATCCGGCATTGCATTTCGCCGGATCCGGTTTCTGTCAAAAGCGCCGGATCGCGCCTGACGGCGAAAACCTGATGTGTGAAAGAGGCCTTAGGATACAGTCTAGCACTATGCCCAAGTGTTTAAGATGTTCCTCCCAGGCGGTGCTAAAAATGGCAATGTCATCCAAGTAAGCACTGGCAAAGTCCTGACATAGATTGACTGTTAGAACAACCAACAGGTCTCTGGAAAGTAGCAGGAGCAGTTTACATCCCAAAGGGCATTCCCAGGAACTCAAAAAAACACAAATGGAGTAAGGAAGGCCAAGCGCCCTCCGTTAGGGATATCTGCCAGTTCCCCTTGCTCAAGTCTAACGTGGTCACAAATTGGGCACTGGCCAGACAATTTAATAGATCACCAATCCTGGCCATGAGGTAAGCAACACTCTTGGTGGCATCATTTAATCATCTGTAATCAACACAGAATCGTGTCGTACAATCCTTCTTGGGGACTAGGATGACAGGAGAGGCCCAAGAACTGAGATGGATGAATAACTCCCAGTCATTTCATCTCCTCCAGTTCATTTTTATCATACCTTGAACAGCCTCTGGAATCCAGTAGGCAGCCTGCTGGATGGAGCATTGTCTGGGGGTTTCCACATGGTGGCTGATGAGAGTAGTCGTCCCCAGCATTGACAGGAAAGCAGCAGCCCTCAGTACTGCAAAAAATATCGTCCTTTTGTATATCCGATAAATGGGAGCCCAGAGGGACTTATTCCTGTGATCCTCCCACTTGGGCAGCCTAGAAAAGATCATAGCGACACTCATTGCCGGCGCTATCACTAGGGGGTTGACAGACGGCTAGACCAGGCAGACATCAGTCATGGTAGTCTTTCAGCATGTTAACGTGGATGGTTTTCTGTTGTCGACTACTAGAGTCCAGAGCCAAAACATAGTTAGGCTCATTAATTTTCTTGACAACCTGATAAGGGCCTTCCCACACTGCTTGAAGCTTATTGGCTGGGGAAGAAGTTATCATGAGCACTTGTTGTCCTTCCATTAATTCCCTGTTCCTCACATTATGGTCATGCCAAGATTTTTTGGTTTGTCTAAAGAACATCAGCAAATGGCCAGTCCAAAGTAGCTAGCTGGGAGAGAGTCTCTGAACTCTAAAACATAGGGAACGATGGGCATTCTGGTATCGGAGATCTCTCCCTCTAAATTAAATGTTCTTTCAGAAGAGTGAGGTCCACAGACCTTCTGGCTAAGCAGTAGTTTGAAGGGAGAGAACCCTGTGGACTCTTGGGGAACCTCCCAATAGGCGAAAAGGAGATGTGGCAGGTACTTTTCCCAGTCTCTCAACATCAGCAAGAACCCTTACCACATTTTTCAAGGTTCCATTAAAGTGTTCACATACGGTAGTACATTGGTCTGCAGGTGGTGTGAATGGCTCTAACACCACAGGTATGCCATAGGGACTGGACCAGATATGACATGAACTGAGGGCCTTGAGCCCATAATATTTCACTAGGAAACCCTACACGGGTAAAGATGGTAGCAAGGGCCTCGGCTACCTTTACTGCTGTAAAACTGGACAGGGCCAAAGCTTCAGGATACCTAGTGGCATAGTCCACCACGGTCAGGATATATTTTTTCCAAGACCACCTGGGGTGGGCCAGAAGACCTGTGATGTCAACAGCTACACGTTGAAATACTTCAATTATGGGCAGGGATTGCAGGGGTACCTTATGTCGAGCTCCCAGATGACACATTGGCTGACACACATCGCAGGTGCGGCAATAATTGGCTACTGAGTGCAAGATGCCAGGCCAGTACAAACTTTAGGCAAGTCAATTTTCAGTCCTTTTCCTCCCTTCATGCCCACCCAAGGGGATGTCATGGGCCAGTTAGAGTAGCTGTGCCCTGTATTTCTGAGGGACAAGGAGTTGCCTGGTCGTTGCATCAGGGTTGTCCTGGTCAATGACCTTTGTTACACAACAGTGCAGTCAGTTTTCTTCAGTGAAGCCATCCCCATTATCTCCCATGTGCCCATTTTCTGCCTTTCACCTAAGGGCTGCTAAGGTAGTGTCACCCTCTATTTCTCTCAAAGACTCCGCTCTGTCCCAAGACTCTCCCAATGTAGTAGCAGCAAACATATCGCTTACCGACTGATGCGATTCATGGGGATTGCTCCCTGGTGAGATCCGGATGATGTAGTGCTTAAACCTCCTGTAGTTGGGTGGCTGCTCCCACAAATTGGCACTGTAACTCCCCAATGTCGTTCCCAAGGAGGATATCTACAGGAAGTCCTCCCATAACTCCAATCAGGGCCGGATTAAGGTTGGTGGGGGCCCCTGGGCAGAAAATCTGGTGGGGGCCCCCATATCATTAACATTTTAGCCATAACAGTAGAGCGCGAACTGTAGCACTCAGATGTACAATCTAATCTTATCCTCTTGTTCTGCCACATTCAGGTTTACAGTACTACAATAGAGATACAGTCCAGGATAACTCAAAGCAGTCAAATTATAGACAGAAAGAGTTACTCACATTTTTTTATTGAACCCAATGTTAAGACAGCCAAGGAATAATAAAAATGCAGAAAGGGAAAGTTTTCACCGGCAGCAATTGTTGCTAACTACTGTATAACAATATGCTCTCCATTGTATTATCTCCGGAGTACAGCTCCCCCCCCCACGCAAGGGTATACAGCTCTTGCCCCCTACAAGGGTATACAGGCAGCTTTCCCCCCCATGGGAATACAACTCCTCCCCCCCCCCCCCCAACGGGTAGACAGCTCTTGCCCCCTACAAGGGTATACAGGCAGCCGTCTCCCCCCCCCCCCCCCAGGTAATACAGTTCTCCAATGTTTCATCTTTATACAGTTCCCGTCTCCAGGTATACAGGCCCAAATGTACAGCTCCCCTCTCGCGCATACAGCTCCCCCGATCAATATATAGCTAGCTGGAGCCTGGAGGCAAGGGGGTTAATCACCGTGGCGCTGCAGAGTTGATTGGCGGGTACACAGCAGGCGGCGCACGATGATCGTGAACGCGGCGAGCAGGCAGAGGAGATCCACAGGACAGGAGGCATGACAGAAAGAAAGAACAGAGAAAAGAGAAAACAGAGAAAGAAAGAACAGAGAGAGAGAAAGGAAAGAACACACACACAGACAGAGACAGAGACAGAGACAGAGACAGAGACAGAGACAGAGACAGAGACAGACAGAGACAGACAGAGACAGAGAGAGAGAGAGAAAGAAAAAAAAGGATCGATCAGAGAGATAAAGAAACAGAGATAGAAAGATTCTATAAATATACTATAGCAGCCCGGCTCCCACTGTAGTGCCCACCTGAGCCTCCCGATGGAGGAAATATAACGATCCGCTCACATGGCCGACATCCACAAGTTCAAGGCGATCCTGCTGTCCGCGCTGTTGGAGGAGGACATGGTGATGGATCTGAAGCATTCCCTAAAGTGCCTCCATGGTACCGTCACAATCTCCTCCCGAAATTACCTAATTTCCGGTCAGCTTCTAGCACGTCACTTCCGGTGGAACGTCACATGCAAATTTTAAAGTGCTCCTAGGGGCTCCGCCATGTACTCCTGTGTCCGCACGAAAAGTAAGATCCCAGCCGGGGCAGTATCTCTCTCAAAATCGGGACTGTCTCGCTGGGAGGTATGAATTCTCCCCACCATACACCTTGTACACATATGGCACCGCATACATCATACACACACGGTTCCGCTTTTTATGCCTCATACACACGGCTCCGTTCTGTACACCTTGCACACACACACACTGCTCAACTCAGTACACACATGGCTCCACTCCGCAAACCTCGTACACATGCGGTTCCGCTCCACACACCTTGCACACACGCAGCTCCGCTCCATACACACACGTGGGGCTCAGCTCCGTACACGTGCGATCCGCTCAGTACACCTCACACACTCGCGGCTCTGCTCCATACACCTCATACACACACACACACACACACACACGGCTCCGCTCCGTACACACACGTCTCTGCTATATCCACCCTGTAAACCCTCCCTGACCCTACACAAACTTCACCTCATCCAGGACGATGAGAACCAGCACAGACAGCAGAGTCCTGCATAAACCAAGGGCTGATACTGGGTACTGGGGGAACATTATACTGTGTATGGGGGGATGGCGGTACTGAGGGAACATTATACTGTGTGGGGGATGGCAGTACTGTGGGAATATTATACTGTGTGAATATTATACTGTGTGGGGGTGACTGTAGTGGGGAACATTATACTGTATGTGGGGGGATGGTGATACTGTGGGAACATTAAACTGTATGTGAGGACGTGATACTGTGGGAAAATTATACTGTATGTGGGGACGTGATACTGTGGGAAAATTATACTGTATGTGGGGACAGGAAAGGGACATTGCAATATGTGTTTTGTTACTTCCTGTTTTCCATACTTGGGTCACATGTACAAGGAACAAAATGCTATGATTCTTAGAAAGTGACAACAAAAAAGCACCAAGATAGTCTCAGCTCTGAAAAGGTTACTGCCCCCTCTGCCCAGTAATGGGGAATCTCCAGCACCTACCTCCACATGCAGAGCCACACTCCACATAGAGAATAATTGAGCCTCCAGCACCGACCTCCACCTGCAGATCCGCACTCCACATAGAGAATAATGGGGCCTCCAGCACCGACCTCCACCCGCAGAGCCGCACTCCACATAGAGAATAATGGGGCCTCCAGCACCGACCTCCACCCGCAGAGCCACACTCCACATAGAGAATAATGGGGCCTCCAGCACCGACCTCCACCCGCAGAGCCGCACTCCACATAGAGAATAATGGAGCCTCCAGCACCGACCTCCACCCGCAGAGCCACACTCCACATAGAGAATAATGGAGCCTCCAGCACCGACCTCCACCCGCAGAGCCACACTCCACATAGAGAATAATGGAGCCTCCAGCACCGACCTCCACCCGCAGAGCCGCACTCCACATAGAGAATAATGGAGCCTCCAGCACCGACCTCCACCCGCACTCCACATAGAGAATAATGGAGCCTCCAGCACCGACCTCCACCCGCAGAGCCACACTCCACATAGAGAATAATGGAGCCTCCAGCACCGACCTCCACCCGCAGAGCCGCACTCCACATAGAGAATAATGGAGCCTCCAGCACCGACCTCCACCCGCAGAGCTGCACTCCACATAGAGAATAATGGAGCCTCCAGCACCGACCTCCACCCGCATAGCCGCACTACACATACATGGCTGCTCTCAGTGCTCAGTGCTGTGCGCACAGGACCTGTGATGGAGGTCACAGGAGGGGAGGAGACAGGGGTCACATGATCGGGGGCCCTGACACCTTACCTCCTGTGATCTCATCACAAGCCTTTGCACGCTACCAGCAGCATCAGCGTTCACGCTACTTGTAGATGCTGCTGGTAGCAATAAAACATAATGCCGCCCCCACGGTCACTGACTTTTAGGTGGGGAGAAGATGGAGTGCCATTGCAGCAGCCAGCAGGAATGTGGTGGGGGCCCCCTTAGAAGCTCTTGTGGTGGGGGCCCCGGGGCTGGAGCCCCGCCTGCCCTGCCTATAATCCGGCCCTGACTCCAATCCAACACAGTTTTTCTTCACAGCCATAATCCAAATGCACAGAAGCTCGCTGTATACATTTGCAGGCACCCCCAACCAGGACAATGGGAATTCTCAGACCCTGGTGAATTGCCTCGGCTCAAACCACACAAGGGTCAGCGATAGTCAAGAATGCCCCCGTTTCTCTAAATCCTGACACTTTGTATCCATCAATAAAGACATCCTGCAGGTGGTGTTGCCGTTGCTCTGGGTAGCTAAAGGCCAAAGGCTGGAGTCCATACACTCCAGGATGGGCATCTATGGTGCAGTGGTCGGTGGTCCACTCTGGTGAGGGTCGTGGTAGCTCTTCCTCAGGCAGGATGGAGTGTACAAGATGCACTGGATGAGGTGGGTCTGCGTGGGGCTCCCTCTGAATCCTTGAAAGACAGCCAGACTGCAAATGTCCAGGTTGCCCACACCCATAACATCTATCTGTGATACCCCCAGGTAGTGGTCAAAACTGTTGGGGCCTAGGATTGTGAGGCATGATTATACCTAGTTGCAAGCCGATGACAAAGGGCAGATATAATTGGAGGGGGAGGGGGCACGGGAGCAGGCCGTGGTTCATTGTCCAGAAGCCTCCTCCATTGTGGTCGGATAGTAAGAGCTTCATCAGCCAGGGCGGCAGCTCTATCCACGGTACACGGCGTGCGCTCCCAGACCCATTCCCGTACCTCTGCGGGGCACTTGGCAAGAAAGCGTTCTATAAGGAACACCTGTATAACATATTCCACAGTAAAGGTGTTTTCTGCTTCCAACCATCTCCGACATGCCTGGGACATCTTACGTGCATAAATCCTAAATGATCCCCCTGTGGTGCATGGGAAGTCTCGGAACTTGGCCCTCTATGAGTCTGGGGTGATAGCATGGTAATTCAGGATGGTCCACTTTACAATGTTATAATGTCGATTCCACTGTGCATCAATGGTTTGGTAAGCCTCCGCCATGCTACCATTCTGGAGTCCCACTAACAAATGCATCCAGTAAGAGTGGGGAACCTCCATCACAGCACACTGCTACTCAAAAACCTTGAAGAACCCCTCAACATCTCTTAAAGCCTCATCAAATAGCTTAAACGCTGTCCAAGTGATGCGTACAGGTTCCAGGATCGTTGGGGTTACACTCCACATTGCGTTACTCCCCGTTTCAAGCTCCATTGCTTCACATCTCTGCTGTGCCCGTCAGGCAGCCTCCTCCTTGTACTCCTGGGCCCAGAACCACCATCTCTTCTTCGCACAACATGAACCACTGGCTTTTTTGGATGAAGATCCCTGTCTCCAGTGCTCATCCTTCAGACATCTGGGAGGAGGTGGCTGGGCTAGCGCCCACCAGTAGGTCAATTAAGGATTCTTTAGTCAGTCCCTGGTAATTCAGGGCCAGGTCTCGGGCTCTCATGTAAGCTGGATACAGTCCAATTTCTGTACTCATTCTGTGGGTGGTTCTCCATTGGGCTACACTCTGTTTATCCCACCACTGCCACCAGTTGTCATGGGGCCCTTCTCCAATACCACACAATCAACAGAGCAAGGGAAGTGTGAACAATCCCAAGACCTTTATTATAGGCCAAAACCTAAAGGTCCATCAACAATCCACCACACTGAGGATACAATAGTCCAGAACAGATATGCAGTTCAGTAACAGGATGAGTGTCCAAGTAGATGAGAGTCCAATAATCTAGCAGACAGAGGATAAAATAGGGTCATATGCTTCCCCTTTTCTGACGTGCCCCATAGGCATCATGCTATAACTAGCGTTCCTGCGGGTCGGGTGACCGGGGGTCACTAAAATATCACCCGACCCGCAGATACAGGACAACATGCAGTTAAGCCCGGGGGGGGGGGTGGCTTTGCACCCATGTGGTTAGGATCACTCTGATTGGCTGTTTCACTTTTAACAGTCAGAGCGATAGTAATATTTCATCAGTGAAAATTGATGAAATATTACAATCCAGCCATGGCCGATGCTGCGCTAGCATCAGACATGGCTGGAGACACTAACATGACCCCCCACACACACGGCTGGTGGGGGCGATCGGCCCCTGCCACGGACTGACTGCAGCGATGGGTCACGCAGTCACAATCTACTTCCCCTCCCCTCCTGTCCCCCACACTGTCCGATCCCCCCCCCCCCCCCTCACCCTCCCCGGTACCTCCCCACTGTCCGATCCCCCCTCAACCTCCCCGGTACCTCCTATGTCCCGCTTTGCCTCCCGGTGTCCCACCATCCCTCCTGCATGGGTGCCGCCATCTTGGAAAAAGGCGGGCGCATGCGCCTGCCAGCATTTCCCAGCTGCAGATTCATTTTTTTTTAATTTTGATCACCGTGATAAACTCTCAGTGATCAAAATAAAAATAAGGAAACCACCGCCCCCTTATCACCACCATAGGAAGGCACATGTAATAAAATATTTGTATTTTGCAATTAGGGCTAGGGTTAGGGCTAGGGTTGGAAATAGGGTTAGGGTTGAAATGAGGGTTAGGAATAGGTTTAGGGGTGGGTTGGCATTGGGATTAGGGAAAGGCTTGTGGTTAGGGGTGTATTGGGGTTAGGGGTGTGTTGTGGTTAGGATTGTAGATAGAATTGAGGGGTTTCCACTGTTTAGGCACATCAGGGGGTCTCCAGATGCGACATGGCGCCACCATTTAATCCAGCCAATTTTGCGGTCACACAGTCAAAACAGTGCTCCCTCCATTCCGAGCCCCGACATGTGCCCAAACAGTGGTTTACCCCCACATATGGGGTATCAGTGTACTCAGGAAAATTTGCACAACAACTTTGGGGGTCTAATTTCTCCTGTTACCCTTGGAAAAATAAAAGATAGGTGGCATAAAAAAAAAAAAAAAAAGTGATTATTTTCACACCTGGGCAATATAAAATTCTGTGAAGCACTTGGGGGTTCAAAGTGCTCACCACACACCTAGATAGGTTCCTTGGGCGGTCTAGTTTCCAAAATGGGGTTACTTGTGGGGGGGGGAGGTTTTCCACTGTTTAGGCACATCAGGGGCTCTGCAAACGTAACATGACACCCACTGACCATTCCATCAAGTCGGCATTTCAAAATGTCACTACTTCCCGTCCGAGCCCCGACGTGTGCCAAAACAGTGGTTTACCACCACATATGGGGTACCATCGTACTCGAGACGAACTGGACAACAACTTTTGGGGTCTACTTTTTCCTGTTACCCTTGTTAAAATAAAATAGTGGGCTAAAAAATTTTGTAAACGCAAAAAATGATTGTAACGCAGAGCCGTGAAACTATAAAGTGCTGAAGAACTTGGAGGTTCAAAGTGCTCACCACACATCTAGATTAGTTCCTTGGGTGGTCTAGTTTTCTAAATGGGGTCACTTGTGTGGGGGGGGGGGGGGGGTGTTCCTCTGTTTAGGCGCATCAGGGGCTTTGCAAACGTAACATGATGCCCGCAGACCATTCTATCAAGACGGCATTTCAAAAACGTCACTACTTCCCTTCCATGCCCCAACGTGTGCCCAAACAGTGGTTCCCCCCTCATATGGGGTACCAGCATACTCAGGACAAACTGGACAACAACTTTTTGGGTCCATTTTATCCTGCTACCCATGTGAAAATGAAAACATTGATGCTAACGGAAATTTTTTGTTGGAAAAATTAAACTGTCCATTTTTTCCTTCCATGTTGCTTTAGTCCCTGTGAAGCACCTGAAGGGTTAATCTTCTTGAATGTAGTTTTGAGTCGCTTGAGGGGTGCAGTTTTTTAGAATGGTGTCACTTTTGGGTATTTTCTGCCATATAGACCCCTCAAAGTGACTTCAAATGTGACGTGGTCCCCCAAAAAAAAAAAAAAGTTTTGTAAATTTTGCTGTAAAAATGAGAAATCGCTGGTCAACTTTTAACCCTTATAACATCCTAACCAAAAAAAATTTTGATTCCAAAATTGTGCTGATGTGAAGTAGACATGTGGAAAAATGTTAGTTACTAACTATTTTGTGACACCTAACTCTGGTTTAACAGAATAAAAATTCAAAATTTGCTAAATTTGCCAAATTTCCGTTTTTTGACACAAAGGCAAAAATTGACCTAAATTTACCACTATCATGAAGCTCAATATGTCACGAAAAAACATTCTCCAAATCGCTAGGATCCTGAGTCACTACCTCATAAAGGGACACTGGTCAGAAATGCAAAAAATGGCCAGGTCATTAAGGTCAAAATAGGCTTGTCATGAAGGGGTTAAGGAACTACAGGGGGTCATCAAGAGACAGATACACAGTCAGGCTGTAGACATACAAGGCAACAAGAAAAACAATATGAAAATCAGTGAAATAGAAATCTATACAAAATGATATCCACATATCATATCACACCATCACAACAGAGTGTGCAATATATTGTATGAAGGACTAAAGGAAGACCGAGGAGTGCATAACATTATATGTAGGACTATGGGGAGCCATTTCTATAACCTGGAAGGCTATGTAGAAGGCATGATAATGTTTGGAAGGCTTTGAGAATTCCTATATGGAGGACTGTGTTGAGGGCGTTCACACAGTACAAAGTGGTGTGGGGGGCATTAGCCTGCATGAATAGCTGTGTGTCCCAGGTGTACTGGGGGTCACCATGTAATGCCAAAGTAGTTGAGGGGGGTACAGTGGGGGGGGGGGGGGGGCACACTGTGTGGATAAATAGATTTAAATGTTTTCATTTGTTTTTGGCTCTATGGCTGAAACTCAATACTATGGATATTCACAACATTTATAATATATTATATATACACACACACACACACACACACATACAGTTAAGGACCCTCAGTCAGGTCAGTGGTCCGAGCCTGAGCAGCCACCAGCTGATTCCTGGCCGTGTCCACAGCTCCCCACACCTCCCCCCCTCCATGTGAGCTGGTCAGATCGTGTCTCTAGCGCACAGCGCCCCCCCAGGTCAGACAGCAGAAAACAGGGGGTGAATGGATAAACTGCCCAGCTACAAAATATACTCACCCCGCCTTACACATCCCCATTCTAGTGATTTGGGGCTGTTAAGTAATTGTGTTTGTTTTTTTAAACGGTCAGCCTTTGGAGGGTGCCTTGATCCTAAAGCACACAGTTAAAATTACACCTGTGACGAAAAAGTCACTGACCCAGTTTTTCAGGGTCTTTCTTCATCGCAGTGGAATGTTAATATGTGCAGTAGCATCAGCTAAGGATTCCTTAGATTTTCCAAAAAAAAAAAAAAATGCATATGCGGTTTGTAAAAACATCATGCGTTTTTTGAGGGAAAATCTGAGGAATCCTTAATGTGTGCAGTAGCATCAGCTAACATTCCACTGCGATGAAAAAAGACCCTGAAAACCTGGGTCAGAGTGACTTTCTTCATAGATCGCCTCTGACAACCTGCCCACAGGCTCTTCCAGTCTAACAACCTCATGTTAATTCACCACAGTGCCTTTTTTTCGCTCAGTAGGCAAAATTACAGAATCAAAAACATGTGGCAGTGTGCCACGGAGCTGCACTTGCTTGCGTCCCCCAGGGGAGAAACAAATAAAAAGTCATAGTGGGGCGCCGAGGGTCTTAAAAGTTGCAGAAGACCGCGTGCTACCTCGTTCTAAAATCTTTTCATGGGACTAAAATTAGAAGAAAAAAAAAAAAAAATTATATGTCAGTCATGCAAACCTTTAATCCCATAACACAGACATTAGAGTTCCATTAACAAGGCAATGCTGCCACCCAGTGGTCCATCAGTAATTAAAAAAATAGAATGACACCTGGTGTTCATTGCTGTACTGCAGGAAAAATGTCCAAATTTTGTACCTGGTAAAGTGCAGAAAGGGGCAGCAAAGGGGCGAGGCATTGAGAGCCGGGTAACGAACAGATTTTTTTTGCGTTATCCGATCTGCAACAAATTTTTGGCTCCGTCTGGCGGGCTCCTGGGAGTGTGTTTGTGGCACAAAAAATACCACTACTCATTGTTTTTTTTCCCCCCACTTACTCAGTGAGGCTGGGAGGAGAGTCCCTAGAGGCTATCGCTTCTGGCCTCAAGCGCACTTTCCCCCCCTTCCCCAGCTACCAACGCTGCGGGCTGAGTGGGGGCACAACCCACTCCAGGGACAGTGGCAGGTGGGGTGTTTGACTGGGGTGGTACGCCTGTCAAACCGTAACGCAGGTGTCCTAAGGCAAGCTCAGGGAGGCCAGAAACATCCCGTGGAGCAGAAGGGCAAAAGCTCGCTTGATCTTCAGTATGAATACAGACAGTGAAAGCGGGGCCTCACAATCCTTCTGACTTTTTGGGTTAGGAGGTGTCCGAAAAGTTACAACAGGGATAACTGGCTTGTGGCGGCCAAGCATTCATAGCAACGTCGCTTTTTGATCCTTCGAAGTCGGCTCTTCCTCTCATGGTGAAGCAGAATTCACCAAGTTTTGGATTATTCACCCACCTATAGGGAACATGAGCTGGGTTTAGACCATCGTGAGACAGGTTATTTTTATCCTACTGATGTGTTGTCACAATAGCAATCCTGCTCAATACGAGATGAACCACAGGTTCAGACATTTGGTGCCTGTGCTTGGCTGTGGAGCCAATGGGGCGAAGCTACCATCTGTGGGATTATGACTGAATGCCTCCAAGTCAGATTCCCCCCCTAAACGTGATGATACCGCAGTGCCGAGGAGCCCATCCCGGCCAGGGATAGCCGGGGGTCCCCGAGCCCCCGGCGAGAAAAGCCGCACGCCCCGTGGACCGGAGTGCGACCGGAAGCCCTGATGCCTCTCTCCTGGAGCACATCGCAAGTTTTTGCAGGGAATACAGTGTTAAATCATTCATAGACGACCTGCTTCTGTCTCGGGGTTTCGTACGTACCAGAGCAGCTCCCCTCACTGCAATCTATTGAAAGTCATCCCTCGAGAGAAGCTTTTTTCCCCCCCATCCCAAAAGGGGTTTGCCTCCACCAGCAGGGGGGCGCAGTCGGGCCGCCTAATGCAGCGGTCCGCAGTGTCTCCCCCCCGGCAGCTGCGCTCTGCCGCCCACCATCCTGTGAGCCGGCTGTTCTCTGTGACGGCTGTCAAGCTGACAGCCGACGCAGAGAAGGAGGCCGCGCCGGCTCCCAGGCAGCAGTTGTACTGGCGTCTATACAGACGCCTGTACAATTAGCTCTGACCGCCGGGTCAGAGCGACGTCAGCAGCGTGATCATGTCATGTGATCACGCTGCTGACGTCACTCCCCGGCGCCCAGAGCAAACGCTGGTGGTAAGTGTGCTCCTCTGTGGAGCTGAAGAACCACCGAAGATGGGAGATGGGGGGTGGGTTAATGAGTGGGGGGGTTAATGAGTGAAGATGGGGGTTAAAGTGAGGGGGGTTATTGAGTGGGGATGGGGTTAATGAGTCGGGGGGTTAATGAGTGGAGATGGGGTTTAATGTGGGGATGGGGGTTAATGAGTGGAGATGGGGGTTAAAGTGAGGGGGTTAATGAGTGGAGATGGGGGTTAATGTGTGGGGGTTAATGAGTGGGGCGTTAATGAGTGGCTATGGGGGTTAATGTGGGGATGGGAGTTAATGAGTGGAGATGGGGTTAATTAGTGGGGGTGGGGGGATTTGGGAGTAGGGACAAGGGATTATTGAGTGGGGATGGGGGATACTTAATGTGTGTGGTGGATTTGGAGTGGGGATGGTATTTAACGTGTGTGGGGAGATTTGAGGACACAAAATGAAGAGTATGTATGAGGGCATATATGAGGAAGCAGTATGGGGGATGGGTGCAGACAGTAAGGGGTGCGAACGGATGAATTTATGTGGGCACAGTATGGGGAGTGAGGGTGATGGGATGTGTGCAGACACAGTATGGGGAGTCGAGGATATGTGTGAGCAGACAGTATAGAGAGTGAGGGGGTAAATATATGAGGAGACAGTATAGTGAACAGGAGGATGATAGAGGAGACAGTATGAGGAGGGAGGGGAATAGTGTGAGGCGACAGTATATTGCAGACATTTTTATTTAGGAGCATTATAATGACACTTCTATCTTTAAGGGCATCGTGTGAAGATTTGCTGCAGAAGACCGGAGAAGATGGAAGTCTGCTGAGACGAGATGTGGATGAGAAAACTCATCATGGGGTCTGGACAAGAAGAAGAAAAGGAGAACGACTGCAGAGACGTCATCTATAAGGTACCTGGATGTAAATATTATTAGTGATACTGACCAATTCTCATGTTTATATTTGTTAGGAACATTAAAGGGGATGTCCAGGTTTGTGCTGAGTCTACAGTCATTCTATGTGACTGCAGACGTCTGAATTCTCACAGTGCTCACTGAACCCTGTCAGGATTCTCTCGTGCCGGTAATTTACATACATGCGGTCACATGCTGACTAGACATGTGTGGCCTCACTCAATGAAAATGAACAGAGCGAGGCCGGGCACGTCTAGTCGGAATGTGGCCAGAAGTATACAAATCACATACTTGTGCTGACATGACTGTACATCGGCAAGGGAGAATCCTAAAAGTGTGCAGTGCATTCATTGTGAGAATTCAGAAGCTGCAATGTCAGGACTCAGCTCTGCAGGTTCCAGTGTCATCACATGGACACTTCACTCATATGCGATTTTCATAGATGTGGTCTTGTGACAACGAGCTTCTCTTCCTGCTTTCAGTTTTTTACTGAACATTGAGAGCATTAGGGAGAGCAGCTCGTGGGTACATGGCTAAGTGTGCAAGTCGCATATGTACTTTTTTTTGGTGGGGGGGGGGGGGCGCCGAACCAAATTCTTGCCCCGGGTGCCAGAAAGCCTAGATACGCCTCTGGCCTCCACCTCGTATCCTCCCTCCCGGTGCAGGAGGGAAGCAGGATCCCCAATGGGGCATGGGACCCTTGGCTGGACGCACAGGAGTCTAAACAACTGCTCGACCGTAGGGCCATGTCTCTATTATCCCCCCCTCCTGATGCGGGGGGGGGGGGAGAACAGGAACCCCTTCGGGGCATGGGACCGACAGCCAGATGCACAGGGGCCTGATCAAACCCCCCACTGAACGGCTGCTGGGTTCCAGACCTGCAACACATGGGCCCGGTGTGAGAACTAATAGGGCGTCTCTTTCAAGGGGACAGCGATGACCGAGGCGGAGCACAATGGCCACGGATGGGCTGCAAAATCCCCCCAGCTCAGACCCTGACTGAGGGGATACAGAAGGGAGCTTAATGGTCGGTGGAGGGCTAAATATTCGCCCTGTGGCGGTCGGTGGGGGGGGCTTAATATTTGACAGTTTCACAGGGGCTTGGTTCTCCTGATTGGGATGAGTCGTACATGTTTGAAGCTATCTACCACCAAAGTCTTTGGAAACTCGGTAACTACTTCTGTGCCGTGTCACTGCTCGTTCTCCGCTTCACTGGTTGAGGTAGTAGGATTCGGTAATTCTGGAACGACTTCCATATGGCCTCCCTGCTCATTCTCCGATGCATTGGTTGAAGGCATTACTGGTGACCGATTCTCGGCTTCATCCCCCTTTCCTGTGTTTACCACCAACTCGTGGGCATGACACATCTGTCAGGGTCTTCACCCGGTAAACTCTCTCAGCCACATTGTTTGTATGTTCCAAGTACTGTGCAAACAGTCACTTTTCACAGTCGGTGTATTGTTAATTAGTCCATGTCTCACGTACCCGTTGTACCAGGTGGCTTGAGATGTTTGGGAGGCTGTAGCTATGGAGGAAAGCATATGGTTATTACCTGTTACTACATATGGCTGTGGATCACGTGGCAGTCTTATCTGAAATGGCATCACCAGAGGCCCACGGATGGATTTACTGTGCACCGGGAAGGTCATATCACAAAAAAAAAATTTGTGATCACCATTTCACAAGTGGCAGAGACAGGTTGGACATGGTCTGCATACACTTCGAACCACTGTAAAAAGGAGAAAGAAAAAAAAAAAAAAAAAACCCCACACACCACACACACACACAGTTCGAGCCAGATGACACCCCTCCGACAGGTTTGACCTGGGGACAAGATAGAGGTTTGCTCCCCATGTGGAGTGGGGTTGCCGGGGGGGGGGGGGGGGGGGGTCGCCGAATTGGAGATTCCCTTACCGATTCTTCTTCTGCTGAAAGTACGGAAGCTGCGACCTGAGTGGTGGAGCACTTGTGAGTCTTCACACCGACAACTGTCATCCGTCTGCCGCGGTACATGTGATGGATCCTCTCGGTCCACTCTGAAACCAAAAAGGTGGAAAATTATTGAACTGGTACATTGAAGACCACTAAACCACAGGGTCTGACAACTTGCCGTCATGTTAAGAACAACACCTGGTCTCTGGAGGTTTTTTTTTTTTTTTTTTTTTTACAAACAGCAGGGCCTGGAGGTAGAGTACAATTTCCTGATGTTCAACTGATCCACCCTCTTGATCATCCTCCATGCTGGCTAGAAACATTGGCCTTGCCTCCTCCAGTATGATCTGGCAGTCCACAGGCAATTTTTTCAGCTTCATCAGTATATCGTACCTGTGGGCAGAAAGAAAATCAATTATGGAACATCCAAGGCAAAAATCAAGCCACATATGAGATCTTTTGAAGGGTGTGTACCGCTTGCTAACAGACTCTCTGCAGGCGCCCTTGTACAAGATTTTCTGTAGGTCCTCTGTAAGGTTCATGAATACCTCGCAGGCCTTGTAGAGTTCTGGCTTTTCTATTCTCAGTCCCGTGGCCCTCATTTGATAGACGGTGAAGCTCCATATATGCTTTACCATTCTGAGGGAGGTCTGGTTCGATAGCCAGAGATTTCCAAGTTTTTCAAAAATTTCATGGACTTTGCTTGGCCTCAGTAGACACTCCAGAGTTAATCGTCTTGGGTTCACAAAGAAGAAGAACTGGGAAACGTTTGACACCTCCTGTTAACAGATTGAGACCCCATGTGTAAAACCTTTAGGTACGAGCAGAAACCCTTGAGCACAGGGTGGTTCATTGAGTCACTTATACAAGCCAGCAGCCTTTGTAGCAGTGCTTGTCCTTCCATTGCTTTTTCTGAATTCTTAAATTGCTATCGACAGCTACCTCCTCATCTTCTATGGGGTCAGAAGGGGTCCCTGAGTGTTCAGTCTCTGAGCAAGGGTCTCTTTCAAAACTGTCTAGAGGTGAAGGTTCATCTGTCGCATCCAGATCTGGCTCTGCCAGGAACAGGGGGCATGGAGGACTGTGTACAGGTCGTAAAAGCATAGGAATATCCATCTCAAAAGATTCTTGCTCCCCCAGGGGCATGGAGCTTGGGCAGAGCTCCAAATTTTCTGGTGGTACCTCAGCAGGCCCTTCAGAGCTCAGTGGCAGGATTTGATACTCAAGCCTGGCCTTGTTGGCTATTAAAAATCCACGACTTTCTAAGCCAGCTATGGTCTCCAAGGACTGGAGAGTCTTGATTGCTTTGAATTGGATCATTGTTCCTTTTTTGGCAATACATTTAAGCTGGTACTTGACTGAGGCTATGGCAGTTCTTATCTCGGAATCACTCTGGGATCTCAGACATACCCTTCGCAGATATTTGGTTATCCTGGGGCATGTAAGTGGTGTCTGTGATGTACAATGTCTGCAAGATATGTTTTCTGTTGCAATGTGCTAACAAATCCTCCATCCTAGGACATTGTAAACTGTCAGTAGTAGGAATTCCTTCCCCCCAGGTTTTATCAACCCTGCCACTTCCTCTGGAAGAGCAGGAATGTTAATTAGCTAGACCATCTTCCTCACACCATTTGGCTTCTCTCAGCTGAAAGAGAAAAATGCGGGAAAAAGGTCTTTGTTTGAAATAAAACTTTAAGAGCCTGCCCTGCGAAAACCGTACCAAGTAGAGATATGAAAATCATATTTTTGTAACCTGAGCGGTCCCAGCTTCGAGACCGCGTATGTTTCGAAGTTCTACCCTGTCCAGAACATGAGATAGGATTTGCGCCCAAATGGATGGTCATATCGCATAGATGTTTGATGTTTTCTTGATAGGCTCATTACGCTGGGAAACATGAAACCACTGATGAGTCCATACCAGCTTCTCCCATAAAGTTATAGCTAATCTAAGTTTTGTAGCCAAAACATAACTTGGATAAGAGGGGAGGGATCAACCCAGAATGCACCTCTCTGTGATGTCACATAGGAAAGTCTATAAGGCATTCCCTGGCAGAACCAGCTCAGAACAGCTGCAGAGTCCGTGCTGACAAGAACTCAGATGAGCGGAGAAGTGCAGCTCCGCCTCCACCCACCTTAGCCGCATGGTCTGCCTAAGGAACAATAGGGAACTGTGAGTGTAATCTCTTTGTTTTCTCCACTTTTATTTTATGTCTCAATTTTATAGCAACTTTTATCTGTAATCACTGTCCTCTTTCGGAAAATAAATGAAATAATTATTTAGATCTGTCTCTATGCTCTAAGACTCGAACTATACGCCTTTGATAGATAATCGCTACTAATTCAAGGGGTTTGCCACGGACCCTCTTAATTTAACACTGTGAATTAAGTAACCGTGACTGGTGGCAGCGCGTTGTGTACGGCTATTACGGCTTGCTGGCAGTACAGAAGGGTCTTATATTGCTGAATAAGGGTCTGCGGCCACAGCATTGATAATTCCCTTACTGCAGAAGCCTAATTGCCGGTTCACAACAGGCAGCCCGTCCGGCGACCAATTATCCTAGGTGCAGTTCCCTGACTGACCTGAGGGTAAGGGGGGCGCCGGAGAGAGCTGCGAGTTCCAAGGTGGAACTGAGAAAGTGGGATATACACAAATCCCCGCAGTACTTGGAAGATTGATAGCAGTGGTGGGGCATCCAAATTAAACTCCCCCTGCGGCAAATTGTAGAGCGAGATTAGCTTGCTGGATATTTTTGTCACATGGTGCCAGTGGTGGGATAACTAAGATAAGCCCCACTGCGCCTGTGATAGCCGTGTGCCGGCATTGTGTCACGTCCCTCCGTCCGCTGATACACCGATGTCAGTGGTGGGATTGTGACATAGTGGTGACACAGGGTCCGCTGTCCGTCGCGTTTTGGTGGCAGCGGGACCCCCGTTAGTCGTCGCCCGTAAGTGGACGAACGGCCGTGGGCTGTTCGTCACAGTGTCCGTGGGTGACTGCGGGCACAAAAGCGATAAAAACCAGTCACCTTGGCTGCAGGTAATCATATGTGGTGGACAAATGTCTTCTACTCACCGGTCCATTTGGAAGAGTTTCCCACATTCACATGGAGCATAACACACGGTGTTCCCCTCCATCTGGATCTGCAGCACATGGCTTTTCCTCTGCAATGCGGCGCGCACCCCGGTGCGCGAGTCAGCCACACGTGAAAGATGCCAGCGGAGGTGATCGAAAATAACCGGATGTAATTTCCCGGAATTCTGCATAAGTAATCCCATGGGTCGAACCAGCCACAGCGGTGGCGCCTCATGGATGCCAAGCATCCATAGCGCTTGTGTAAAGATCCCAGCTTTGAGCCATCTCTCATGATCACGTATACGGCATCACGGGCTTTGACTCACCCACTGGGATGGCACCTACGTGGCTGATGATCATCCATAGCGTTTGCATAACGATACCCAAGGTATCCTATCCCCCTAACATACAGTATGGACCCAGAAAAATCAAATTCACAATAAGTATTTTTTACTCCTGTATTCTTTTGTTTACCATTACAGCAATGTCTGCCCTGCTGCATAGTCATATGCACTCCATTACCTTTTGGAACCCACATACAGTATGGACCCAGGAAAATCCACTTCACATTGTCTACTCCCATACTCTTGTTTACACAGTGACAGCAATGTCTGCCCTGCTGCATAGTCATATGCACCCCATTACACCTTTGAAACCACATACAGTATGGAGCCAGGAAAATCAATTTCACAAGGTAGTCAGACCCATAGTCAGGTAGTGAGTCAGTCACCATAGTCAGGTAGTGAGTCAGTCACCATAGTCAGGTAGTGAGTCAGTCACCATAGTCAGGTAGTGAGTCAGTCACCATAGTCAGGTAGTGAGTCAGTCACCATAGTCAGGTAGTGAGTCAGTCACCATAGTCAGGTAGTGAGTCAGTCACCATAGTCAGGTAGTGAGTCAGGTGATCGGGTAGTGAGTAAGTCAGGTAGTCAGTTGGGTAGTGAGTCACCATAGTCAGGTAGTGAGTCAGTGCCATAGTCAGGTAGTGAGTAAGTCAGGTAGTCAGTCCCATAGTCACGATAGTCGGGTAGTGAGTAAGTCAGGTAGCGAGTCAGTCACCATAGTCAGGTAGTGAGTCAGTTCCATAGTCACCATAGTCAGGTAGTGAGTCAGTCCCATAGTCAGGTAGTGAGTCAGTCAGGTAGTCAGTCCGTCTGATTTTACCATTCCTCTCCCTGTCAGTGTGATTTGCCAGCTTTTCAAAGGAGGTACGGTTCAACAGGAAGTTTTTTTTTTCTCTGGGGGCATTCAACTTTAGTTTGCACAAAGAAAAAAAAAAAAAAAAAAAAAAAAAAAAAAGTGCATGAAAAGACGCGCCAAAAAAAAAAAAACACACCTAAACCAGCATTTTTGTCGCAGCTTCTTTCCTGCAAAGAAATCAGTTTTTGCTGCAGAAAGAAAAAGCATCAATAACGCCCTGTGTGAACTTACCCTCAAGAATGCTGTTAAGAAGTGTTAAATGGGTGGCGCATAGGATTTAAGGTAGCAAATCCATTATAGTACATTTATTTTTACAGCTGTTTATAGGGGCATTAGAGAACTAAACAGAATTCATAAAAAGATGTATAAAATGTCCTTTGCAGCTCCATGATTGAGGCCTCATCAATGTTTTACACTATGATGAACGTTGATCACAGATCTCTACAGCTCTTTTCTGTAGATACCCCTAATGCAGAGGACTATAAAAAGATACAAACAGACCAACGCAGCCCTGTGAGAAGCCTCAGATCTCTTAGTGGCCCCTGGGAGCCTGCTAAACCAGACTGAATACCCGAGTTGTCTGCTTGGGCTGTTTACAGATCCATAGAAAGGCTGGACTCTGAGCTCCGGAGTCCTGCTGCTCTCTGGCCTTTTCTCAGATATCCAGCTTTTATAAAGGGTTATGGTACAGAGATCAGGGTTGTATGATCTCCACCACACTACAGGGAATGTGAATTGCAACAATTGTCCCAATGTTTGTGGCAAGTCAGCATGACCAAGTCATCAGTATCATGAGAATGCATTCCCGTGGTAAAGGGCACATTATCTGATAATTCTGCATGTGCTCTGTAAGTATTCTGTAAATGCGACATTGCCGGCAACTGCTCCTCTCTGTAGGTCAGAACAACAAACATGCTTTGCGATTGATGTATAGTACAAGTAACCAGTGTGTAATGAAGATCACTGACCTTTACCTTTTCTGTGTCCTGCAGGCGAGCATCAATGACCACACATCATCTGGATGAATGAGACGTCCGATCCTCTGTTTTTGGGGCTCATTGTTCCACCGTTTTGGAAATTGTAAACATGGCAGCATCGTAACCACAGGATAATGTAGTGGAAACAAACAGAACAGATAAAATATAGAAAGTGCGATATTCACAGATAAAAATGCACCTCTGCTACATGAGTTATCAAAGTGATCTATCCTTCAGGCGTGAGAAGACTGTTTCTGTACCTTGGCACCATCTTGGGGCTATACCCTTTACTGTCCATTTTTATTCATGGAGATCAAGCTTTTTGGCTACTATGCACACCATATCTCTGTACTAAGGTATAGGGGATATTTACTAATTATCCTTACATGTTGTTTGCTCTTACATATTACCACATTGTGATGTAGTATATTGTTTTCTCACCATTGATCTACTAACTTGATTGTAATTTCAATATCTCATTTGATTAACTAGTTGTTAGGGTTAGTCAGTAGTCAGTCTGTAGCATAGTCACCATAGTCCGGTAGTCAGTAGTCAGTCTGTAGCATAGTCACCATAGTCGGGTAGTCAGTCAGCAGGTCAGTCAGTCGCATAGTCACCATAGTCTGGTAGTCAGTAGGTCAGTCAGTCGCATAGTCACCATAGTCCGGTAGTCAGGTCAGTCGCATAGTCACCATAGTCCGGTAGTCAGTAGGTCAGTCGCATAGTCACCATAGTCCGGTAGTCAGTAGCATAGTCACCATAGTCCGGTAGTCAGTAGGTCAGTCGCATAGTCACCATAGTCCGGTAGTCAGTAGCATAGTCACCATAGTCCGGTAGTCAGTAGCATAGTCACCATAGTCCGGTAGTCAGTAGGTCAGTCGCATAGTCACCATAGTCCGGTAGTCAGTAGGTCAGTCGCATAGTCACCATAGTCCGGTAGTCAGTAGTTTAGTCAGTCGCATAGTCACCATAGTCCGGTAGTCAGTAGGTCAGTAGCATAGTCACCATAGTCCAGTAGTCAGACAGTAAGTCGGTCAGTCAGTGGGTGGCATAGTCACCATAGTCGGGTAGTCAGTCAGTAGCATAGTCACCATAGTCCGGTAGTCAGTCAGTAGGTCAGTCAGTTGCATAGTGACCATAGTCCGGTAGTCAGTCAGTCGCATAGTCAGGTAGTCAGTCAGTCACATAGTCACCATAGTCCAGTAGTCAGTAGGTCAGTCAGTCAGTCGCATAGTCACCATAGTCCGGTAGTCAGTAGCATAGTCACCATAGTCCGGTAGTCAGTAGGTCAGTCGCATAGTCACCATAGTCCGGTAGTCAGTAGGTCAGTCAGTAGCATAGTCACCATAGTCCGGTAGTCAGTAGGTCAGTCGCATAGTCACCATAGTCCGGTAGTCAGTAGTTCAGTCAGTAGCATAGTCACCATAGTCCGGTAGTCAGTAGGTCAGTCAGTAGCATAGTCACCATAGTCCGGTAGTCAGTAGGTCAGTCGCATAGTCACCATAGTCCGGTAGTCAGTAGGTCAGTCCCATAGTCACCATAGTCCGGTAGTCAGTATGTCAGTCGCATAGTCACCATAGTCCGGTAGTCAGACAGTAAGTCGGTCAGTCAGTGGGTGGCATAGTCACCATAGTCGGGTAGTCAGTCAGTAGCATAGTCACCATAGTCCGGTAGTCAGTCAGTCGCATAGTCACCATAGTCCGGTAGTCAGTAGTTCAATCAGTCAGTAGCATAGTCACCATAGTCCGGTAGTCAGTCAGTCGCATAGTCAGGTAGTCAGTAGGTCAGTCGCATAGTCACCATAGTCCGGTAGTCAGTCACTAGGTCAGTAGCATAGTCACCATGTCAGTCAGTAGGTCGGTCAGTCAGTCGCATAGTCACCATAGTCTGGTAGTCAGTCAGTCGCAGAGTCTTGTAGTCAGTCGCATAGTCACCATAGTCCGGTAGTCAGTAAGTCAGTCAGTCCCATAGTCCGGTAGTCACCATAGTCCGGTAGTCAGTCAGTAGGTCAGTCCCATAGTCCGGTAGTCACCATAGTCCGGTAGTCAGTCAGTCACATAGTCACCATAGTTGCATAGTCACCATAGTCCGGTAGTCAGTAGGTCGGTCAGTCGCATAGTCAGATAGTCAGTCAGTAGGTCCATCAGTAGCATAGTCACCATAGTCCGGTAGTCAGTCAGTAGGTCGGTCAGTCAGTCGCATAGTCACCATAGTCCGGTAGTCAGTAGTTCAGTCAGTAGCATAGTCACCAGGTCAGTCAGTAGCGTAGTCACCATAGTCCGGTAGTCAGTCAGTCGCATAGTCACCAGGTCAGTCAGTCAGTAGCATAGTCACCATAGTCCGGTAGTCAGTCAGTTGCATAGTCACCAGGTCAGTCAGTCAGTAGCATAGTCACCATAGTCCGGTAGTCAGTCAGTCGCATAGTCACCAGGTCAGTCAGTCAGTAGCATAGTCACCATAGTCCGGTAGTCAGTCAGTCGCATAGTCACCATAGTCGGGTAGTCAGTCAGTAGGTCAGTCAGTTGCATAGTGATCATAGTCCGGTAGTCAGTCAGTCGCATAGTCAGGTAGTCAGTCAGTCAGTCGCATAGTCACCATAGTCCAGTAGTCAGTCAGTCAGTAGCATAGTCACCATAGTCGGTCAGTCAGTAGGTCGGTCAGTCAGTCAGTCGCATAGTCACCATAGTCCGGTAGTCAGTAGTTCAGTCAGTAGCATAGTCACCATAGTCGGGTAGTCAGTCAGTCGCATAGTCCGGTAGTCAGTAGTTCAGTCAGTCAGTAGCATAGTCACCATAGTCCGGTAGTCAGCAGGTCAGTCAGTCACGTAGTCAGTCAGTAGCATAGTCACCATAGTAATCAGTCCGATTTGATGTTACCATTTCTATCCCTGTTGGTAAAATCACACTACCCCCCTCCCTGTCAGTGTGATTTGCCGACTTTTCAAAGGGGGTACAGTTCGACAGGAAGTTTTAAATTTCTCTGGGGTCATTCAATTTGATTAGTTTGCACAAGTACTACAAAAAAAAACAAAAAACCACAAAACACACCAAAACCTGTGTTTGTCACAGCTTCTATCCTGCAAAGAAATTTGCAGCAGAAAAAGCATCAAAGACACCCTGTGTGAACTTACCCTCAAGAATGCTGTTAAGAAGTGTGAAATTGTTGGCGCCTAGGATTTCAGGTGGAAAGCCATTATAGTACATTTTGACAGCTATTTACAGGGGCATTAGAGAACTACACAGCATTCCTAAAAATATGTATAAAATGTCCTCTGCAGCTCCATGATTGAGGCCTCATCAATGTTTAACACTATAATGAACCTTGAACAATTCTCTAGATACCCCTAATGCAGAGGACTATAAAAAGATACAAAGAGACCCGTGCAGCCCTGTGAGAAGCCTAAGATCTCAGTGGCCCCTGGGAGCCTGCTAAACCAGGCTGAATACCTGAGTTGTCTACTTGGGCTGTTCACAGATGCATAGAAAGGCTGGACTCTGAGCTACGGAGTCCTGCTGCTCTCTGGCCTTTTCTCAGATATCCAGCTTTTATTGGTACATACAAAAGGGTAATGGAACAGAGATAAGGGTTGTATGATCTCCACCACTGCACAGGGAATGTGAATTGCAACAATTGTCCCAATGTTTGTGGCAAATCACCATGACCAAATCATCAGTATCATGAGAAAGCATTCCCGTGGTAAAGGGCACATTATCTGATAATTCTGCATGTGCTCTGTAAGTATTCTGTAAATGCGACATTGCCGGCAACTGCTCCTCTCTGTAGGTCAGAACAACAAACATGCTTTGCGATTGATGTATAGTACAAGTAACCAGTGTGTAATGAAGATCACTGACCTTTACCTTTTCTGTGTCCTGCAGGCGAGCATCAATGTACACACATCATCTGGATGAATGAGACGTCCGATCCTGTTTTTGGGGCTCATTGTTCCACCGTTTTGGAAATTGTAAACATGGCAGCATCGTAACCACAGGATAATGTAGTGGAAACAAACAGAACAGATAAAATATAGAAAGTGCGATATTCACAGATAAAAATGCACCTCTGCTACATGAGTTATCAAAGTGATCTATCCTTCAGGCGTGAGAAGACTGTTTCTGTACCTTGGCACCATCTTGGGGCTATACCCTTTACTGTCCATTTTTATTCATTGAGATCGAGCTT
The DNA here is from genome assembly GCF_039654945.1 of Dendrobates tinctorius. NCBI lineage: Eukaryota > Metazoa > Chordata > Amphibia > Anura > Dendrobatidae > Dendrobates > Dendrobates tinctorius. Next base: position 161,246 of record NW_027362180.1, on the reverse strand, counting down.
TTTGGCTACTATGCACACCATATCTCTGTACTATGGTATAGGGGATATTTACTAATTATCCTTACATGTTGTTTGCTCTTACATATTACCACATTGTGATGTATTATATTGTTTTCTCACCATTGATCTACTACTAACTTAATTGACATTACAAGGTCTTATTTGACTAGTTTTTTTTTTTTTTTTTAATCTGTTAGAAATGAAAATAAAATTTTTATGCCATCATGACTGACATTTCAGTGTTGTATGCCTTTGGCGCTTACTGTTCCACCATTTTGTAAATTGTAAACATGGCAATATAGTAACTGCAGAATAATGTAGCGGAAATGAACAACAAAACAGTCACATAATCGGTCAGTCAGGGAGTCTTCACGGGGCAATAAGGGGGGGGTCCCCTGACTTTCCTTAACTTGGGTGTACACTAAAGGTAGTGAGGCCCAAGTCTCTGACCTGTCCCCATCTTCTGTTCAGCCCTGAACTAAACCCCCAACCCCCTCCCCAGGGGGTGAGACAGGGAGTAAAGTAAACTGCACCAAAAACCAGGGAAAGGTTAATACAGACACCTCGGTATTAAAGCAACTTAAAACATGAACTTAGCTTTGTCTGCTGCCAAAGCTCCAAGTAGCAGAGAAAGGCACTTGAGAGCAGCAGACAACTGAAGATCCGCAGAACTCTGTCAGCTACTGAATTCCAGCTTGGTTGGTCTCCAAAGAGAAACAATATCACCAACAGTTAGTTGGTGCACCTGGTGAGCTTATGTAGGAAGGTGGGAGTGGCTTCCGCCTGCATAGGTAATCACAATGCAGTAACACCAGCAGCCACCGGGGCAAAAACTATTAATCCCCGATGGCCTGAAAGGAAAAAAAAAGTTTTAATATGAGCCCAGATTTTTTTTATAATCTTTATTTTTATATAGCGCTAACCTATTCCGCAGCGCTTTACAATTTGCACATATTATCCAAAAATGGATCGTGACAGTAGTCACATAGTCAGGTAGTCAGTCAGGAATTCATGTAGGTAGGCAGTGTCAGGTAGCGTTTGGGTCTAGATTGAGGAAGGTGCTTTTAACCTCAGATGCATCAGAAAATTATCAGGTCTAGCCTTGCACCTTGAAAGGCTAGATTGATGAGCGACATTAAGGTGGTGTCTGCATTCCATGTTTTCAACCAAAGAAAGCGGCGTATGGCCACGATGTTGCTGTTCACTTTTGCTGAACAAGTGGCTGCATCCAAGGAGGCAGCTAGAAGGTATCTGCCAGCATGATCAATTTGGTGCGCTAACTCCGCCAGCTCATCTTGAGTTGCTGACGTCAAGATCCCCTTATGAAGTATCTTGGCCCAGGCTGAGATGGCCTTCGCCACCCATGTGGAGGCAAAGCTGGGACAGAAGCGCCGGTTGACTCAAACAGATTTAGCCAGTGATTCAATCTGCCTGTCAGTTGAATCCTTAAGTCACGCACCGTCTGGTAGGGATTGAACTGTCATGGAAGAGGATGGAGGGGGCAGTGGGAGCCCGTCAGAGGATGGAGGGGGCAGTGGGAAGCCTTCAGAAGATGGAGGATGATGTGTGAAGCTTTCAGAGGATGGAGGAGGCTGTGTGAGGGCTGCGTGCACTGTGTGGAATGCTGTGTTGGGGCTGTGGGGCGCTGGAGACAACTACAGAGCCACACGGCCTCCTGATGTGACTTCAAGTGTCATGACAGCTACTTAGACTTTACATACATGGATTTTTACTTACCAAACCAAGGATGAAAAGGCTGGCCCACATTACAATAGAGGCTGGAAAGCTGAGTCACCTATTGGAGCAAGGACTACAAGTTTCCCTAAGGAGCCAGTTTAGTCCTCAGGATGCCTTGTTACCTAGTTGAAAAAGGCCTTCTGGGGTCATCACACAACAATAAAACTTTCACATTCCTCATCTATGAACTGTTGCAATATTTAGGTTTATCCCTCTCCCATAATGACAATTCTGCTGCATGTCACTTGTCTCATCTATTGCGTTATTTCTGTGCATAAATATGTGATTCTTCAGATGTTGTATTAGTCTAGCCTGATGAAGAGACCCGAGTAGTCTCGAAAGCTTGCAATGTGTCACCTTTTAGTGGCTAACTTAAAATATGGTATCAACCACTGAGGACTCTCAATTCTAAATATTGCATTAAGCTGAACTCTCTGTGGGACAGGGATACACGGTTATGGCCATAAACATTCCGACAGATCATAGATAAGGAGTATTACAGATTTGTTGGTTCTGTGTCCTGATGTCCCCCCACATAGTCTGAGGAGCAAATTCCTTAGTTGATATAAAAAGACAAATCCATGCGACACATTCATTCCTGCACTGTTTCAAAAGTTCACAATCCCAGACTCAATCCTCTAAGGCTGTGTGCACACGCTGCAGATTCACCTGCGGAAATCTGCAGGTCAAAAGATCTGTGGTTTCACACCTCTACAATGGAGGAGGTGTGAAGCCGCTGCAGATTCCGCAGAAAGTGACATGCTGTGGATTGGAAACCGCAACAAATCTGCGTGAAAAATTCAGCAGCGTGTGCACTGCGGTTTTTCGTTTCCATAGGTTATAATGGTACTGTACACCGCAGCAAAAACTGCTGCAGATCCACAGGGCCAAAACCGCCACGGATCCGCAGTAGAATGCACAACGTGTGCACACACCCTAAGAGTTGAAGGTATGTTTTAATACAGTTAATTTCATGCCTATGGTGCGTGATCAGGGATATAAAAACGTATGCCAGCACAAGGCATCTACATAGCAGTTGTTGCAGAGCATTAACTCTTTCACCATCAACAGATGAGGGGTAATGGTAATATTTAAAGGCTGGGCGCCTGGTCACATGACACACCCAGCAGCAGCTCATCTGACCGAGGAGCCACAGAAGCTAACCCTTAAATGGAATTTTGCATATTAACTATTGCAATTCACAAAGACTGCAGAACAGTCTCCAGGTGACAGCCTTACACTCTCCCATCTGTACTATGTGCCCACTGTGCATATATTTTTTCAGCCACAAAAAAGAAAACCCACACAGATGTTTCAAAAAATGCACATTTTCTGCATTTTTTTTTTTTTTCAGTGCTGCATATTTCAGCTGATTAGAATGGCTGTCAACTTAAAAACGCAAGGGGGGGGGGGGGAACCCACGATAAATGCAGGCGATTTCCGCAACAAAAAGCGCCATTTTTAATTACTGAAGCCAAGAATGAAGGGGCCAGCCTTGCCACATTATCATGGAGTGGTGGCAGGCCATCAGAGGGTGGAGGAGACTATGCTATGCTGTGTGGGGCTGCGATGCTGTGTGTTGTGTGGGGGCCGTGGTGGAGTGTGCTATGCTGTGTGGGGCTGCGGTGCGGTGTGTGCTGTGTGGTGCTGGAGAGGACTACAGAGCCACACAGCCCCCTGGTGTGACTTCCAGCAAGTGTCATGACAACTGACTGTATATAAACATACATGTACTGTATGTACATGTGTCACGACAGATACTTATGTAGGGTCAGTGGGCCGGGCTGGGGGGGGTCCCTCGATATACCGCGCAGTGACGTACAGACACAAGACAGAGGCAAGTTTCGGGTACAACAGGTCCAAGTTATTTTCCACCGTCCGACTGACGGCCCTCACAGCACACCACAATATCTTTCTCATGACCCTCCACGTCCAGGGCCGCGTCACACACCGTACTTTACACCAGGGACGTATTTATACGTACCGCCCCTTCTTCACTCTGACGATCCTGTCAGCTCAGTCACTGTGGCCGCCTTAGGCCCGTACACCATCAGCACTTTACTGGCCAGTTTTGTCGTTCCAAATACGGTGTCCTACACCCAGAGCCTCATCTATACTTCGGTTCTTCCTGTCAGGACCACCCCCCTGACTTCCTTTCACCTCAGTCCCCCTGGTTTGGTTTTCCTCACAGTGCACAAACTGTTGTAGTCCTCCTGTCACTGGAGCTCCCCCTGGGGACTGGAACCCTCCTGTCAAATTTATAATTCCAGGTTCCCTGTAACTCCGCCCCCCATGGCCAACAGTCTCCCAAGCCGTAAGCTGATGTCAAGTCCTTTGCTCACACTCCTCCCTGCCCTCTAATGGTCAACCCAAGGTACTGCACGTCCACTACACTTTCTCAGCTGTTTCCCCACTGTAGTAACTGACACCAGTCTAAACCTTCCTTTCTCTGTTCTGACACATCTGTCCGTCCGATCACCTTCCCTACACTTAAAAATCCATGTATGTATAGTCTATTTACCCAAACCAAGGATGAAGAGGCTGGTCCACATTACAATGGAAACCGGAGAGCAGCGTCATCCCTCCTTAGTGAAGACAACAATTAAGGAAATTTGGTAGTCTTTGCCCCAAGGAGCCACACCTAGAAAAAAAAAAAAAAAAAAAAAAAAAAAAAAAAAAAAACACCCCACATGGGCACACAGCCTAAACCTTCATTCGAGACCAGCCTACCATACTACAAGGAGACCTGCAGGACAGAGACCCTGCACTGCTGGAACATCAACGCCATAACAGTTAGTACATGGATAATGGCAGTACACTGGGACGTATGTACCTTACTAATCTAGGAGATCATGTCTATTCCGAATACTTAAAATGTCTAAACCCCAAGAAGGGGTTGGATTTTATTGAAACTAAAGGAAATACTCCACCTAGCAGGTAATATCTCCTCTCACTACCAACATCGGACTTATTAGAAGTGTTGAAAGAGAAATGTGGCTCATCACTCCTGTTTTACTGATGTTATATCCTAAAAGGCAGTCTTCTTAGAGATATTTATACCCCCGACTGCCATGGTGGGAGTAACCACACTATAACTAGAGGGAAGTAGGTTTCCTCCCATCACAGAGGGGACTGTTTATTGCGAGGCAGAAGGAATATGGGGTTCTCAACTATAAGAGTCCTGGATGCAGCTTCTTTCACCTTAGGAGCCCTGACTGCTGGAAGAGCAGTGGGTATGGGATCTTCTGCCACATGACGCAGTGCTGCTGATTCACCACGAGGTGCAAAAGGAAGTGATGTCGTCCCTGGTAAACATAATACAATGGATTTATGGGACAAGAATCTGTCTACCAAGTGTCAATCAAGAGGCACTATGAAGCACTTTCACACGCTATAATGCAATATGATGCATAGAGGCACCATGACGCAATATAACACAGAGGCACTATGAAGCAATATGACACAAAGCCACTATGAAGCACTTTCACATAAAAGCTCTATGAAACACTGACACAATATGATGCATAGAGGCACTATAATGCAATATGATGCATAGAGGCACCATGATGCAATATAACACAAAAGCACTATGAAGCACTTTCACATAAAAGCTCTATGAAACACTGACACAATATGATGCATAAAGGCACTATAATGCAATATGATGCATAGAGGCACCATGATGCAATACAAAAGCACTATGAAGCACTTTCACATAAAAGCTCTATGAAACACTAGGACACAATATGACGCATAGAGGCACTATGAAGCAATATGATGCTTAGAGGCACTATGAAGCAAAGAGGCACTATAAAACACTAATGCAATATGACAAAGGCACTATGAAGCACTTTCACATAAAAGCTCTATGAAACACTATGACACAATATGACGCAATATTTCACATAGAAGCTCTATGAAACACTGATGCATAGAGGCACTATGAAGCATAGAGGCACTATGAAGCAAGATGATGCATAGAGGCACTATGAAGCAATATGATGCATAGAGGCACTATGACGCATAGAGGCACTATGAAGCATAGAGGCACTATGAAGCAAGATGATGCATAGAGGCACTATGAAGCAATATAGTGCTAAGAGGCACTATGAAGCAAAGAGGCACTATAAAACACTAAAGCAATATGATGCATAGAGGCACTATGAAGCGCTATAATGCAATATGACGCATAGAAGCACCATGATGCATAGAGGCACTATAAAGCAAAGTGACACAAAGGCACTTTCACATAAAAGCTCTATGAAACACTATGGTGCATAGAGGCACTATGACACAATATGACGCATAGAGGCACTGTGACGCAATATTTCACATAGAAGCTCTATGAAACACTGATGCATAGAGGCACTGTGATGCGCTATAATGCAGTATGACGGATAGAGGCACTGTGACGCAATATTTCACATAGAAGCTCTATGAAACACTATGAAGCACTATGGTGCAATATGACGGATAGAGGCACTATGAAGCAATATGATGCATAGAAGCACTATGAAGCGCTATGGTGCAATATGACGGATAGAGGCACTATGAAGCAATATGATGCATAGAAGCACTATGGTGCAATATGACGGATAGAGGCACTATGAAGCAATATGATGCATAGAAGCACTATGAAGCAATATGATGCATAGAAGCACTATGAAGCGCTATAACGCAATATGACGCTTAGAGGCACTAGGAAGCAATATGACGCGCTATAATGCAATATGACGCATAGAAGCACTATGACGCGCTATAATGCAATATGACGCATAAATGCACTATGAAGCAATATGACGCACTATAATTCAATATGACGCATAGAGGCACTATGAAGCAATATGACGTGCTATAATGCAATATGATGCATAGAGGCGCTATGAAGCAATATGACGCATAGAGGCAATATGACGCATAGAGGCGCTATGAAACAATATGGCGCACTATAATTCAATATGACGCATAGAGGCACTATGAAGCAATATGATGCAATATGACGCATAGAGGCACTATGAAGCAATATGATGCATTGAGGCGCTATGAAGCAATATGGCGCACTATAATTCAATATGACGCATAGAGGTACTATGAAGCAATATGATGCGCTATAATGCAATATGACGCATAGAGGAACTATGAAGCAATATGACGCACAGAGGCACTATGACGCGCTATAATTCAATATGACGTATAGAGGCGCTATGAAGCAATATGACGCGCTATAATGCAATATGACGCATAGAGGAACTATGAAGCAATATGACGCATAGAGGCGCTATGAAGCAATATGGTGCACTATAATGCAATATGACGCATAGAGGAACTATGAAGCAATATGACGCGCTATAATGCAATATGATGCATAGAGGAACTATGAAGCAATATGACGTGCTATAATGCAATATGACGCGCTATAATGCAATATGATGCATAGAGGCACTATGACGCGCTATAATTCAATATGACGTATAGAGGCGCTATGAAGCAGTATGACGCGCTATAATGCAATATGACGCATAGAGGCACTATGAAGCAATATGACGCGCTATAATGCAATATGATGCGCTATAATGCAATATGACGCATAGAGGCGCTATGAAGCAATATGACGCGCTATAATGCAATATGACACATAGAGGAACTATGAAGCAATATGACGTGCTATAATGCAATATGACGCATAGAGGCGCTATGAAGCAATACGACGCACTATAATTCAATATGACGCATAGAGGCACTATGAAGCAATATGATGCACTGTAATGCAATATGATGCATAGAGGCACTATGAAGCAATATGATGCATAGAGGTGCCATGAAGCAATATGATGCGTAGAGGAACTATGAAGCAATATGACGCATAGAGGCGCTATATAGCAATATGACGCATAGAGGCGCTATGAAGCAATATGATGCGCTATAATGCAGTATGATGCATAGAGGCGCTATGAAGCAATATGATGTGCTATAATGCATTATGACGCATAGAGGCAATATAATTCAATATGATGCATAGAGGCGCTATGAAGCAATATGATGCGCTATAGTGCAATATGACACAGAGGCACTATGAAGCAATATGACGTATAGAGGCGTTATGAAGCAATATGACGCATAGAGGCGCTATGAAGCAATATGACGCATAGAGGCACCATGGAGCAATATAATGCAATATGACGCATGCAGGCACTATGAAGCAATATGACACAGAGGCACTATGAAGCGCTGTAATGCAATATGACGCATAGAGGCACTATGAAGTGCTATAGTGTATTATGACACAGAGGCACTATGAAGTGCTATAATGCAATATGGTGCATACAGGCACTATGAAGCACTATATTGCAATATGACGCATAGAGGCACTATGATACCATATGATGTACATAGGCCCCATGAGGCAAAGATAGACATATGACCATGCTTGAAGGTGCCAAACAAGAGACCAGGCCTACAGTTACATTCAAGAGAGCAACCTCTCAGAGTTCCAGATAAACCTCCACTCTGAATATAACCAAAAAAGAAATGACCTAGTTACAAAAGGCACTTCCAAAATAACATGCTACCTTCAAATGAACTGAAGGATATGCCAAGTAAAAATTCATGTTTTTTTTTTTTTTTTTTATTTAACAGATACACAATTTTAAAAAGGATTCAGTGGATAAATACACACATATGGACCTGAAAACAGGAATATACCCACTCCATAAGCATATTAAAAAAAGTATAAATATATATATATATAGCGAGAGCACATAAAAAATATAAGAATTTTTTTATATTTAAATAGGGTTCCTCAGAAAAGGCTACCTTATGTATGGAGCAAAGCTTTCTTTATTGTCAATTAATGTCGTGTAATGCAATATATTTCTCTTTGCAAACAGTGCTTTTGGACTTATGTCAGCCAAATTTGGTATTCAATATAACATTCATGAACATAAATAAGGGAATAAAAAAAAAAGTTCACTCACAGCTCTATTTAGATGCCCATATAACTTCTGGCTCTATATAAAAACCTTTATAGCGCCTCACAACAGATTGTTTACATATAGATTCTCTCTCAAATTGCTTGCTATCACTACATCCAAAAGCAATAAATACAGTAGATGATACGAGTATAAAAGTGCATAGTACTAGATAATGTTCAATACTTGTGCAAAAATATACTTAGATTACTTGCAGAGACAAAACCATATAATAAGGTGCAAAATAAGCTACCAGGTATAGCAGTAATCAGATAGGGATGAAAAGGTGCAGTGGTTAAAATGCAAGCATGCTACTAGAGGTTTACAATAGTTAGCTAGACATGAAGGTGGAAACACATAAACAACGGGTATACATAACCTGGTTAGCAGGGAGCACCCCGCCATACATTTCACATGAGCTTCTTCTGATGGGGGGTGTAATGGTGACATATAGCGATGTGCCCGGCTTTTTATACCATGGGCATCCTAATGACAGCAGCTGATGGCGCTTCCACAGACTCACCTGGAGGTGATGTCACCCTCATTCAGTGTCTCTTGCAGTCTGTCTACTCCCTGCTAACCAGGTCATGTATACATTATATACATGTATGACATTAATTAACATTCAAGAAAGCTTTGCTCCATACATAAGGTAGCCTTTTCTGAGGAACCCTATTTAAAAATTAAAAAAAAATATATTTTTTCATATGCTGTGGATATTTATCCATTTTTTGAATATGCTAATGGCGTGGGTATATTAATTCCTGTGTTTTCAGGTCCATATTTGAGTGTATTTATCCACTGAATCCTTTTTAAAAATTGTGTGTCAAGATCTGTTGAATAAAAAACCCTTGAATTTTTACTTGGCATATGTTTCAGTACATTTGTAGGTAGTATACTCCACTCTGAATAGTACATCTCAATTGTCACAGTGATCTCACCTGAAGGAGCCAATTAATGAGCCGCAGCTGGCAATCTTCATGGAGACAATGTGCTGGATTAACCCCCTTTGTCCTCTATGGGTGGAGTAGTTAGGGTATGTGCACACATTGCAGATTCTGCTGTTGAATTTTCCACGCAGATTTCGCTAAATCCGCAGGTAAAATGACCTGCAGATTTTGTGCGGATTTCCCCTGCAGTTTTACACCTGCAGATTTCTATAATGGAGCAGGTGAAAAACTGCTGCAGAACTGCACAAAAGAAGTGACATGCTGCTTTTTTAAGGCTATGTGCACACGGTGCATATTCCGCTTTCGAATTTTCCGCGCAGAATTTACTAAATCCGCAGGTCAAATGACCTGAATTTTTCCTGCAGATTTAGTACTTTTTTTGTGCGGTTTTACTGCATGTTTTGTGCGGCTTTCCCCTACGGTTTTCCACCTGCTGATTTCTAGAATGGAGCAGGTGGAAAATTGCAGCAAAACCGCACAAAAGAAGTGACATGCTGCTTTTTTCATTCCGCACCAAATCTGCACGGAGAAAAAAAGCAGCATGTGCACTGCGGATTTTGTTTTACATAGGCTACAATGGTACTGTACATCACATGCAGTTCTACTGCGTATACACAGGGCCAAATCTGCTGCATATCTGCAGCAGAATCAGCACCGTGTGCACATAGCCTAATGCAAAGAAAGGTAAACATCTGTTTACTGAACCATAAAATTGAAACATACGCTTCACAAAGTCACTCTTAAGCCCCCCATAAGGCTCTGTGCAGACAAAACATGCAATTAAGCCCTTCATGACCCAAGCCTATTTTGACCTTAATGACCGGGCCATTTTTTGCAATTCTGACCAGTGTCCGTTTATGAGGTAATAACTCAGGAACGCATCCTAGCGATTCTGAGATTGTTTTTTCGTAACATATTGAGCTTTATGTTAGTGGTAAATTTAGGTTGATAATTTTTGCGTTTGTGAAAAATGGAAATTTTGGCGAAAATGTTGAAAATTTCATAATTATCAAATTTTGAATTTTTTTGTTAGGAAGTTATAAGGGTTAAAAGTTGACCAGCGATTTCTCATCTTTACAACAAAATTTGCAAAACCATTTTTTTAAGGACCAGTTCACATTTGAAGTCACTTTGAGGGGTCAATATGGCAGAAAATACCCAAAAGTGACACCATTCTAAAAACTGCACCCCTCAAGCGACTCAAAACTACATTCAAGAAGATTATTAACCCTTCAGGTGCTTCACAGGAACTAAAGCAACATGGAAGGAAAAATGGACATTTTAATTTTTCCAACAAAAATTTTCTTTGAGCAGCAAGTTTTTCATTTTCACATGAGTTTACAGGATAAAATGGATCCTATCATTTGTTGGGCAATTTCTCCTGAGTACATATGAGATACCTCATATGTGGTCATAAACTACTGTGTGGGCGCACGGCAAGGCTCAGAAGGGAAGGAGCACCATTTGACTTTTTGAATGGAAAATATGCTGGAATATTTAGGCCATGTGCACACGTTGTGGATGGTGCTGCGGATTTTTCCATGCGGATTTGGAAAAATCTGCAGGTGAGTCCGCAGGTCAAAAAACCTGC